>NC_077228.1:15895838-15983338 GCF_027887165.1 Monodelphis domestica | reverse complement strand
AAAAATAGGTAGGGAGCAGATAGGTTGGACAGGGGATAGGGTGTCAGGAGGACTTGGGTTCAAATCTGGCCACTTCCTAACTGTGTGACCTTTGGCAAGTCACTTAACCCTGATTTTCTAGCTCTTGCCACTCTTCTACCTTAGAATGGATAATAAGGCAGGAGGTAAGAGTTTAAAAGAAACGAAAGTTGATTGGCTACCCATGTATTCAATTCAGTATTTGGCACAGTGCCTGGCACAGAGTGTGGTGCTTAATAAATGCTTATTGATTGGGTTGATTTGACTGATTAATTCAACAGGCACTTACTATGTACTTCCAGTGTGATGGGCTCTGGGGAGCCTGTTTCACAACATGGAAGCATGACATGGGTCCTGCCCTCCAGGAGCTTACAGTATACCAGGGCCAGGACCAGAGGTACAAAAAGAAGTAGGAGACCAGGAGCTATGGGATAGGAGCAAAAGCGAGATCCTTTTGGGTGCAGGGGCTTCTCTTGGGGGTCTGAACTCTTTTTGAGAAAAGCTTCGTGTTAGGCTCGCTGTATTTCCAAGGACTGGCTTCCTTTGTAATCCTAGATATTTTGCGTCATGATTCTGAGGAGTCCATCGATTTACCAGGCGGGTTGTCTAAGGGTCCATGCGTGACACAAAGAATGAACCTCTGCTCTAGGATAATCTGAGAATGGCGAGAACATGGATCAGAGCCCGAGAGATGGACGAGGTGCTTCATTCAATGTTTCTGCCTTGTGATTCTTTGTCTTAGGCAACTGTCTTTCATGGCCTTATCATCTGGGGCATGGTGTATCCAAATCCAGTGCCCCTGAGTACCTGGTAGGCTTTTCTAACTGGGGATGGGAAAAGACAATGGACCTTATGGAGGTGCGGGCAGTCTCGGGGTGCTGCCACATGGCTAGACTGGTCCAAAATGAGGAGATTTCTTCCATAGAAATGAAAGATTTGTAACCTACGGATCAGACTTGATGACTATAATGTATCCCTAATCCACTGTTCTGGAGGAAAAAAGTGGAGATCAAAGACTTTTTTATATGCAGTGAAAGAAAAATAAAGCCAGAGAAGTGTTAAGAGCTTGTAAAATATAGATGGATTAAAAACATGCATGTGAAGTGCCAGAAAGGGGCCTTCCTGATGGCCTAGACCACCTCTCATTTTGCAAGTGAAGTAACTGAGGCCCCCAGAGATGGATTGGATCAGCCAACATTATTCATGGCTTTTAGGGCAGTTTTCAGATTGGAATCAGGGTTTCAGGACCCTAGCCCCTTCCCCCCACCCCCATATCACCCTCTCCTACACTCCTTTCATCTCTACAGGATTAGATTTGCCATTGCCATTTTTTGGCCTCATGGAGCCTTTCTAAATGGTGTGGGAAGCGGTTTCCCAGAAATCACTACCAAATAGTTTATAGAGATAATCTAGATAAATCCATATTTCTAAAAATTTTAATTAAATGTTTTTATTGATAACTTTTGTTTTTTTTTTTAACTTCACTTTAAGATACATCCCTTCCACACCCAGGGAGCCAAATCTTTAAAAAGAAAGAGGAAAAAACACTTTGGCAAAACCCACTGATTTATCGGATCCTGGCAGTATAGATAGGACTTCACATCTGTAGCTCTCCACCTCTGCAAAGAACAAAGGGAGAAGAACATTTTCTCGACTCCTCTCCAGGGCAAAGCTTATTGATCAATAGAATCAGGCCATAACTGGGCATTGGAATGGGGCAGCACTTGCTTTTTTTAAAGGAGAGAAAGTATATTTTAGGGACTCTTTGGACAGTCTACACATAAAATCTGAAACTCACTAATGCTCTCTGGCCAAAGACTGAAGGCAATTTTCGTTTGACTCATGGCTCTCTTTGATGATTCTCAGTTTCTAGAAGAGTGTTTGTATTCAATTAAATTCTAGTTGAATGCACTCTAGGTCCCTGGTACCCCCTAGCAGAGTGCCTTACCCTGAGTACAGTAGCAAATAGGGACTGTGATTTCATTGGCACCAGGGACTCCCAGGTGAGGAAATGCCTCCCTCCAATTTAGGTCTGTGCCATCTTTGCGATGTCAAGAGTTATGTAGAACACTGAGATGTTAAGTGGTTCATCTAAAATCACACATCTAGTACCTGTCAGCTCAAGCATGCCCGCCTCTGAGATTGGCCTTTTATCCACTGTATGGACTCATCTGGTAGACATAATACAAGCTTATTGAATTAAATTTACTAATTAATCATTATAAATATTTTGGGGAGGGTGTATATTTTGAACCTGTCTTTTTTGGGGCTAAGGGATAGCCTTTTGGGGGGGAGTAGAGGACAGCCTTTTTGGGGGTTAAGGAACAGCCTTTTTTGGGGGAAGTAGAGGAAAGCCTTTTTGAGGGTTAAGGGACAGCCTTTTGGGGGGAGTAGAGGAAAGCCTTTTTGGGGAAAGTAGAAGACAGCCTTTTGGGGTTAAGAGGCAGCCTGTTTTGGGTTAAGGGACAGCCTTTTGGGGAAGTAGAGGAAAGCCTTTTTGGGGGCTAAGGGATAGTCTTTTGGGGGGAAGTAGAAGACAGCCTTTTTTGGGGTTAAGGGACAACCTTTTGGGGGGAGTAGAGGAAAGCTTTTTTGGGGAAAGTAGAAGACAGCCTTTTGGGGGGTTAAGGGACAGCCTTTTTTGGGGTTAAGAGGCAGCCTGTTTTGGGTTAAGGGACAGCCTTTTGGGGGAAGTAGAGGAAAGCCTTTTTGGGGGCTAAGGGATAGTCTTTTGGGGGGAAGTAGAAGACAGCCTTTTTTGGGGTTAAGGGACAACCTTTTGGGGGGAGTAGAGGAAAGCTTTTTTGGGGAAAGTAGAAGACAGCCTTTTGGGGGGTTAAGGGACAGCCTTTTTTGGGGTTAAGAGGCAGCCTGTTTTGGGTTAAGGGACAGCCTTTTGGGGGAAGTAGAGGAAAGCCTTTTTGGGGGCTAAGGGATAGTCTTTTGGGGAAAGTAGAAGACAGCCTTTTGGGGGGTTAAGGGACAGACTTTTGGGGGAAGTAGAGGAAAGCCTTTTGGGGGAAGTAGAAGACATCCTTTTTGGGGTCAAGGGACAGCCTTTTGGGGGGGAGAGGTAAGGGACAGCCCTGTAATTTGGAAATTTTGCATGAATTGGCAGTTAGGAACTCTGCAGTCTGTAGTGTTAGACCCCAAAGATTAAGTGACTTTTCTAGAGATGTGTAGCCAGTATCTGTAAGAAGCAAGACTTGAATCCTGGTCTCCCTAAGTCCAAGGGCGCCCTTCTATCTGTTATACTATGTTGCTCTTTTTTCCTGCAAAGCATTCCCTGGTACCCATGTCAGAGACAGAATACTGGCCAGATGGACCCATTCCATTGTTGTTAAGTCTGCCCCTGTCTACCCAGTCAAAGTGAGTGTTTTCCAAATGCTTCCTTTGTGTTGGCTGGCCCCATTTTCCCAGGTCTTTGGTGACGGACTGGCTGCATTATGTATTTGTCCTAGAACCCCCCTCCCCGCCAGAGTCCTTCATCAAATATAGGCACCCAAACGGACTCATTCACTGATTCAAGAATGTGAAAAATTCCCAATGCCTCGTGCTGATCCTAACCAATTGGGTCGAATCCATTCTGATTAGAGGCAACGAAGGGCAAGCGAAAAAGAATGTGGGATTCTTTGCCTTTTTCCCTCAGCTGTGGGTAGTTCTGTCTTCTACCTTGTGGCCAAATCAGACTGGCTTTCATCTCTGGGGCCTCCAGAGCTAACTGGATGATGGGGACGGGAATTCCTGCCCCTATTTTTGGCCGTGGCCTGGACTGCCAAGCCTCCACCCCATTGCCTACGCCTAGATGGCTGCTGTCCCTTTTTAAACAAAGTGGGAAGAAGTTAGCACTTGCACCCAAGGGAGGAGAAAGTTAATGAATAGAAAAAGACAGAATTTACTTAAGAAAACAGTGGAATTAAGCTCTGGACAAAACATGCATCAGTGATGCATAACATTTTTGTTAATTGGGTCTTAACAGGTTTCTGACTCATACCGTAATCGCTGCAGAAGTGGGTCATACTAGACCATGCCTGCTGGATTTGTAACCTGCAGCAATGAGAACTTTTGCCTTGTTGAGGCCAAACCCCTAAATTTTAGTGCTTGTATGGGGAGGTGAAGATTCCCAACTTTCCCCTCAAAATAACTTTGTTTGGGGGGGCAGCTGGGTGGCTCAGTATATGGAGAGCCAGGCCTAGAGATGGGAGGTCCTGGGTTCAAATTTGACCTCAGATACTTCCTAGCTGGGTGACCCTGGGCAAGTCACTTCACCCCATTGCCTAGCCCTTATTTCTCTTCTGCCTTGGAACCAATACATAGTACTGATTCTAATGCAGAAAATAACGTGTTTGGTTTTTTAAAAATTACTTTGTTTGGGGCCAGTAAGTATCAATTCATTGAGCATTTATTAATCGCCTGCTAGGTGCTAGGCACTATGCTAAGTGCTAGGAATGAAAAAGATAAAAAGGAAACATTGCTTACCCACAAGGAGCTTACTTTTTTCCTTGAGGGGAGAGTAGGTAGACAGATAAGTAAAGAGAAAACATAAATGAAGTAAATACAAAGTCATTTGGTGGGGAGACCATAATTGCTGGGGAATCAGGGGAGGCTTCTCATAGGAGGTGACGGAATCCCATTAGGAAACTTGGACTTTTATGTGGCCCAACATCTACTTAGTTAATTTGTTTGCTTTTTTTTTATTGGAATAACTTTTCTATGGCTTGATTAATCACTTCATTCTGAGTGGGAATAGTAAAATGCCCATTAAAGGCACTCAATATTTCACACAGACATGTAGCTCTATACGAAGCCCACCCCAACCCCTCCCAACACACACAAACACACTTGGCCTTTACTGTTTTCTGCCTGTTCTCTCCCTTCCCCCAATTTCCCAACAACGGCGATACCACCTCCCCACTGCCAGGATGGGCTCCACTCGCAAGTGTCTGCAGCAAGATTAATTAAAATACAAAAATGCACCCAACAATGGTCAATTCCCCTTTCTCTACAATGATCGTTCTTCACGAAAATCCTCCTTTCCCTCTGTACCTCCCCCTCCTTCTTCATAATGGATATATTTCCCGGCAATTCAAAGTCTTCTATTGCTAGTAAAATAACTAAGTGTGATGCTATCTCCCTTAATTAGTGGTGACAAAAAGATCAATTAATGTTATAATTAAAAACAGTGTCTTTAGATCTGTTAGTGGCTGTGAACAAATGCGTTGATGACTCTGTTTGCTGCCATCGAGGAGCTGGGCTTCCCTTGTTTCCTTAGAAGGGGATCCTCTGTTCCGGGCTCTTCTCTGGACAGTAGTTGGGGGCGAGCCTGTTGAAAGACAGAGAGATGCCTGAGTAGCTCGTCCCTCTCCCCCAGCAGCCCTCTGAGGCAGAGACGAGCTTTCCCAGTCCGCAGGGTCTCCTGAGAAGTATTCATTCTCTAGGTCTGAAGTTCTTGCCTAGAAATATTTTTAAAGGGAACTTTAATTCAAGTTCAAGGTACCTAGTGAGTAGGGTAGGTTTTTTGGAGTGGGGCCAAGGAGAAGATACAAAGACAAAAATGAAGTAACAAAAATGAAGCTTGTGCCCTCCAGGAATTACTCTCTATGGGGTTAGGATGCTTGGATACAACCCGTCTATACAAAGGAGACATAATGTAACCCAAGGTAGTTTCCAGAGGGAGAGATTGCTACAAACTGGGGGTGGAGCGTGGATAAGTGGAAATTAGAGGCTGGAAGGTGATGCCTGAGAAGGGGGATGTGAACTGCCCAAGGGCTTCTGTCCAAAGAGAAAAATCACGACAGTTTCCAACCCTCATGCATTGTACAACATGGGAACCTCCGGTCCTGTGTCGTGGACAGATTTGGTCCTGCACGTGATGGGGATTTTTATTGTCGAGTGGGAGACGAGTGTGTGATTTTTTGCAGATCTGCTGGGCCTTTCTCCTGATAGAGAGCAAGCTGTTTTTCATATAGCATAGCCTGGGAAAGCTCTGTTTCTGTTAAAAGGGTAACCGTATCTCTTTCTGAGCGGTTGCCAAGCAGATGTAGACATTTGGAATCGGCCCAGAAAACTTCTCCAGCCGATACTTTGGTGACTTGTTCCCATTTTTCTCCTGCTCCTGGCACTGATTTCAGTCACAGAAGAACATCATTTGTAGTTGGTGGGACATCATTTGAAAAGTTTCTTTAGAAGGATTTAAATGCTGTCCAGTGGCGAGGGGTCCCTTGGCTCTACTTTGACAGAATGACTAGGAAGATGCTGATTCCTTGGAGAATTTGTCTCACTGGATCTGTAACTAGATATCTTTCCAGTTGGGGCAGACACCCCAGGCTAACCTCACAACATATCGTCAGTTGAGAGACAGGGAGACCCCAAACCAGTTGACTATGTGATATCCTCCTATTTTAACCAATTTAAGCAATAGTTCTTATTAACTAGATGCTGAGGAGGGTGTCTTTCTGAGAAGGGACTGTAAGGGCTCCTGGGATTCAATAAATTTGCTGCCCTGGGGTAAAGCCCCAAATGCCCTGCCCTTGTTGGATTTCCATTATTGAGAGATTGGCCCCCAATTGGCTATACTACTCCCTTTCTCTGCCTTGAGAAGCCTTGATGCTCTTAGGTATTCCCACATTCTACCGGCCGTCTCACTTACACATGTTTTTGGTATGTCGATGTGTGTTTTAAAGAATTATTATGTTTTTAAAGTAAATTAGAGGCCATCAAATGTCAGCCCACTCGGGGTTTACCCAAGAAGCAAGCTGTCCCTCAACATTGGCTGGGAGGAGATAAGGGTTAATGCCATAAACCCTTTGCTCAGGTAACTTGGAAGTAATTTAAACTCTCTGATCTGCCCAAGTGCTTTTGCAAACGTTTGCAAAGGATTCGGAGGTGAGGAGGTTAAAGAACGTTCAGACTCGGGACCCAGCCGGGTTCGTTGGCCAGCCCTGAGCTGGTTTGGTGGGCCTGGTGGGGGGAAGGGGAGGAGAGGGCAGGCAGGAAGGAGAGTTCAAAAAAAATCTAGAAACCCTTGAAATCTGTTTCTTTTTTGAGGAGGAGGGGATACAGCACTTGAGCTACACATGTTAAAAACATATAACAAATCATAGATCATACAAAAGGATTACTGAAGTTTAGAACATGGCTGAGGGTCTTGATGTCAGATTTCCTTACACAATAGAGGGCTTTTTGTTTCAGAGTTCACTCTTGGCATGAAACTCCCGACCACTGCTGGTAATTTCCTGCCGATCAGCAGCAGAACTGGAGATTGGGGAGTCGGTGCCTTTTTTTTCCTCTTTTCGGGACTGTGCTTTGTGTCAGAAAGAAAGAAAGAAAGAAAGAAAGAAAGAAAGAAAGAAAGAAAGAAAGAAAGAAAGAAAGAAAGAAAGAAAGAAAGAAAGAAAGAAAGAAAGAAAGAAAGAAAGAAAGAAAGAAAGAAAGAGAGAGAAAGAGAGAAAGAGCGAAAGAGAGAAAGAAAGAGAGAGAGAGAAAGAAAGAAAGAGAGAAAGAAAGAGAGAAAGAGAGAAAGAAAAAAAGAGAGAAAGAAAGAAAGAAAGAGAAAGAAAGAAAGAGAGAAAGAAAGAAAGAAAGAGAGAGAAAAAGAAAGAAAGAAAGAAAGAAAGAAAGAAAGAAAGAAAGAAAGAAAGAGAGAAAGAGAGAAAGAGAGAAAGAGATGGAAAAGAAGAAAGGAGGGGAAAAGGCAACTTTTCTGCAACAAGGTGCCTGGTATCTGTTTAAAGATGCTGGCTTTTTCGAAAATAGGAAATTATCATCCAAAAGAGCCCCTGTAAAGCCATTTCCCATCTTTCTCCTCTTTCCAAAGGCCTTTATGTTGCTTTCTCCCCCTTCCTTCCCAGCATGTGGGCAAATGTGGAGCCCAGATAGACATGGCCTTGCTATTTACTTTGGGTGTTTTCAAAGGCTTGCTGTGTGCCAGTGAGGTGGAGTGAGCAGAGAGGCAGGGCTGGTGGACTGTCTGGGCTGTGCTAACCTAATGGGTTGGTATTGGAAATTTGAAAGATTCATCTGTGATCTTATTTATGCCGATTTCTTTAAGTGTCTCCCGAAATCCTAGGGTTGGAGGCTCTATGGGACCTTAGTGATGAGTCAGCCCATTTTACAGAAGAAGAGATTAAGGCTAAGATCAAGGGAGGTCACAGAGGCAGGATCTGAACCTAGGTCATTTGACTCTCAGACTGGCACTGAGTCACTTCATATAGTCTAAAGGCGTGTGTTTCTCTGTTATATAAACTTTATCTTTGGGTCTCAGTACAGAACATCTTTGCACACTTACACACACACTCACACACACAGAGCCCTTTACCTAATGGTCCACAGACCTCCATAAGCTTTCCTCCCTGGCTCTCAAATGCCCCCGTTAGGAAAACCAGATTGTTTAAAGCCCCTAATGCGCAACAACACTCTCGTGTTCTCATTTAGCTTCTATATTCCATTACCTCCTGGAAAATCAGGAAAAGGTGGCCAGCCACATTGTGACCCAAGGCAAATCCTCAGTTGGGCCAGATGCTTCCCACTTCCTCTTGTTCCACAGCATTCAAGATAGAACAACCTCCATCTGAGCAGGAATCCAGGGCACGCCTCCCTTAATGAATCAGCGCTTTGGGGGCCATCGCTGTGTGAAGAACACTAGACTTAAGAGCTGGATAACCTGAGATCACATCCCATCTCTGCTACTTCCTAGATAGGTGACTCTGGGCAAGGCATTTAACTCCCAGGCCTCAGTTTTTCCATCTGAAAAACTGGGATAGCCTGTCAGGATTGTCTACAGGCTCTCCCAGTAAAGATGATCTTTGCTGAATTTAGAGCCTTTTAAATTGTGTTTTACTATTATCTAGTGTTTAAAAGAAAGCAGAGAGAAGTAGTATGGTGGGTAAGAAAGAGCACTGACATTAGAATTATGGGATCAGAAATTCTCTTGGAATTTTAGCGTCAATCTGGACCAGATCTCCCATTTTATAGGTGAGTAAACTGAGGTTCAGAAAGATGAACTGAGTTACCCAAGGGCACCCAGATAGGAAAGAGCAGAGCTGGAACAAGAACTCAGATTATCTATTTCCAGAGCCAGTGCTCTCTCCAGGAGTTTCAGATCATCTGGAATCCTCTCTAGATTCTGGCATGATTATGGTCAAATCCCTCAGTGTCTTTCTCAGAGCCTCAGTTGTCTCAAATGAGGAAAATACAACCTTATTCATAGGGTTTTTGTGAAAGTAAAATAAAATGATAGCTCTGGAAGACCCGTGGAAGCCTCAGGGTGCCATGAGACCATCATCATAATGTCACCTCCAAAGGCTTTAGTTTCCTTAAAGGTTTTAGTTTCCAATGGTTCCTCATTCTCTCTACTGTCCAGGTGGGTGAAAATGTTGGTTTGCTCTATCTTGTTCTATGAGGGGGCTAGTAGAGATCAGCCAATCAATAATAAATGTGCGATCTATAAAATAAGTGGGTTTGGATCAGATGCCCTCTAAAGCTGCTTCCAGTTCTAAATCTGAACTCTTGTTATGCTACGAAACTCTGTGGAGCTCAGTTTCCCCACCTGTAAAATGAGGAATCTGGACAGATGTGGCCCTGAGGTCCCTTTTTCATGAATGGTAGAATGAGGGAGTATTTGATGAGGTGTCCCTTCCAGCTCTGAATCGATGATCCCATGAACCTTTACGGCTGTCAGTTCCTTTGAAATGAGGGACTTGGACTGGATGAGCCCCGAAGTTCCCTTCAGGTGGACGTCTCTGATGATGGAGAGGGGGCTAGTCTTTCACAATGGGAAGAGTCTTGACCAGGAGTCAAGATGATTCCCATTTTGGAGTTGGGCTTTTCAAGAGCCATCTCAGTGTCCTCTTGGCATTACTTCTGGCCAGTCGGGGGACTGGATGAGATGATTTCTAAAGTTCTGGGCCATTTGACCTAAGTGTTAACATCTCTATGCACACAACCACAGAAAGTCTTGACTCAGAGCAGTATCATCAGCTGAGGGGCTTCCAAAGAAAAAGCGGTGATTTGAGAAGGATTAGGTACTCAACCAAGCCACCAAAAGTGATGGAGAGGAAAAGAGGAAATCTGGATTGATGAAAACCAAATGGAAGCACATCCAGACGCTTGTTTTCTATTTGGATGTCTAGTGAAAATGCCACCGGCCTCTTCTGTCGCTTTATGGCCAAAGGGTAGATGCTACAATTAGTTTTGTAGACTCTGGAAACATTAAAGCTGGGAGGAACCATGGAATGTTCAGAGATGGAAAGGAGCCTTAGAACATAGAACGTTAGCTAGTGGTGGAAGGACTGTAGGACTCATTGTACAGAAGACCCCCAGAGGAAGTGTTCCTTTTCCACACTCATAAGTTTAGTGGAAAGCCAGAACTCTATCCCAGAGTTCCTGAGTTAACATATTCTCTACCATGACACGTTGCTCCCTTAACTTTAATTCTGTTTGGCTCCAAGGAGGGGGGGGAAAAGACCTTAGAACAGGGTGACTGGAGGCCTCTTGACCATAGAAGTGGGAGTTGGAGTTACCCATTTATTTTTGATATAGAAGTGATACGGTCATGCCCTCAGATTGTTGTGAACCCTTCTGCTTGGAATTCAGAACTCTCCACCATCAATCGGTTTGCTGGATTGCCCTGGAGCCTAGTGGACAGAAGTTTGGAAGCCCTACCTCCAGTCTTTCCTTTGTGCTGGGATTCTGGGCAGATCTCTAAGACCCCAAGTTAGATACACTGATGAAATCAACCTATTTCCTCCTCTTCCTCCTCCTCCCAGGACTGGAGGATGGAATGAGAGCCCCAACATTTATTTATCTTTCCCCGGGGGAATAGAAATCACTTCTCCTTTGCCCTTTTCCAATGGTTCCTCGTTCTCTCTACTGTCCAGGTGGGCGAAAATGTTGGCTCGTTCTATGAAATCATTATTCAGGGTAAATATAAGGGATGCTTTACAGGCCCTGCAGGGACCCCAGGATGAGAGATTTCGCCCGGGAGGGATTCCTAGTATTAACCTTTCAGGCGTTCTTCATCCATGGTCTGTGAGCCAGGTTTGGGAAATAATGGAATAACTACATTTCGGTATGAGTAATGCCCTCCGTAATCTCATGTCTGGTGTTTTATGCATTTAAAAATATGATTCTGAGAAGGGCTCCTTGGCTTCACCAGACAGCCCAAGAGCGAAAAATGTCCAGAATTATTGAATTTAGATTCTAGAGCCTCATTTTACAAGTGAGGAAACTGAGGCCCGGGGAAAGGTTCTGTAACTTCCCGCCCTCACTCAGGTGGCAAACAGCAGTTTGGATTCCTTTGAGACTCGCCCAAGGTCACACAGGTAAGTGGTAGAGGCTGGGAATTGAACTCATGTTGTCTGAGTCTGTATTCAGCCTCTCCGTCTACCTTTGTCCAGGCGTTCTTCTTCGGAGAAATGTGATCTTATTTACGTCTGCTTGCCGCCGAGAGGCTGGGTTTCACATGTTATACTAAAGTTTGATTCCTGGTGCTCCCATCTGGCTTTCCTCCTTGATTAGCCTTAATCAAACCCTGTACATTCCATAACTTATTAAAGCTATTTTTCCTGACAAGCAAAGACTGTCTTAACAAGCCAAGCTCATCTGTGCTGAAACCAAAGCCGAGTTAAGATGGTGTTTTAGGTCCTCATTAGAGCCCACAGCATGGAGTATGAGGGGAAATGATGAAATGGTGCCCCAAGAAACAGCCCTTCTTTAAATTTAATTAGACAAATTATATGCGACCCAGTAGATGCCCTGGGAATGCAATCAACATTAGGGCTAATAAAAAGCTTGAATAGTATAAAAGGCCTGGGGGAGGGGCCCAGAACCTTTCAAAAACTTTGTGAAAGGATCATAAATTTCAAGCCAGAGGGGGCCATAGAGATCGTCAAGTCCCACCTCCCTCATTTTATAGTCCTGGAAATTGAGGCTGGGGGAAGTGACTAAGTGACTTACCCAAGGTCATCTAGTTAAGTAGCAGGGTCAAATTTGAACCCTGGCCCTCTGACTCAAAGTCCAGTTATCTTTTCTGCCATACCCCACTGCCTTTCCTCATTTAATTAGTGCCAGACATAGGTCAGCTTTAATATTGGTTTGGAAATTAAATCAATGAGACTATCCTAGGGGAGTGCTCAGATCGTCTTTTTTTGTAGGGGCTGGCAAGGTTTGATTTTTGAGCCTGGAGTCAGGAAGACCTGAGTTCAATTCTGGCCTCAGACTCTAGCTTTGTGACCCGGGATAAATCCCTCCATGCTGTTTGCCTCAGTTTCCCCATCTGTCAAATGAGCTTGGAGGAGGAGATGGCAAGCCACTTTAGTATCTTCGCTAAGAAAATTGGAATGGGGTCACAGAGAGTCGGACACGACTAAAACAACTGAACAACTTTCTTTGTAGGCTTCTCCAGTAGATATTCGTCCTATGTGTAACAGTTAAAATTTAGGGGAGACTGAGGCATCTGAAATTAGTTTCTCTCTGCAAGGAGTGTTATATTTTTTAGAGGTTTATTAAGGATTAAGGATTAAAGAATATACAAGTAAGAAACATGTGCCTAGACAAAATAACCTCACATCATGGAAGAGACACCTCTGCTCCAAAACGGAAGTCCAACAAGAGAGAGAGAGCCCCCAAAACCTTTGCTACCAGCTTAAATCCTTTCTCGATCTCGCCCACCTCAGAATTGCATGAGATTACAAAGCATTCTGGGGAAGTGGAGCAAGGGCTTGTGGGGATTGAAGTCCAGAATTCAAATCTCAATTTTACATATGGAAGAAGGCTTAGATTCTGACTTGACTGCAGAGAGCAAGGATCCATAGAGGGAAGCCCGAGAGGCAGATTTTTGTCCTAATATAAGCGGGATTTATTAGCGATCTGGATTGCCCCAACATGGGATGGTCTGCCTTGGCTATCGCGGAGGGCTTGGAAAGGGTTTCGAGTGAGTCAGGATCTCAGATAAACTCCTCATTTTATAGACGAGGAAACTGAGACCCACAGAGACGAACCCGAACCCGAACCCAGGCTCTGTGTCCTTGCACTGTCTACCCGCCGCTGATTCAGTGAAAGAGAAGCTGCCAGAGGGCAGAGCCGAGCTGCCATTTTGGTCTTAGCCAGCCCTCACTTCTAGTAGTAATATACGATGGCTGAATTGAATTGGACACTCTCCCAATTGGCCGAGGGGAGACCTGAAGTTCCAGCCAACTCTACGATGACATGAGACATTTTGTGGTTCTGTAGACGTAGGACGACTCATTGCAGATAGACCCCCCTTCATTCAGCATCGCTTTTCATGAGCTCCATTCTTTACGCGTATCGGGAGGACGGAGACGTGAGGAATATTCTCCACACGTCAACATGTTCCTTTGGCCAGACCAGCCTCCTTGCCATCTCCACCCTGATGCGCCATCTCTGGACAGAGCTTGGCAGAGGCCATTCCCTGTGCCTGGAATCGACTCCCTTCTCCCTTCTCCTTGAGGGTCTTGTCTTCCTTCCTTGTCCCTCTGGGTGGTCTTCTCCCCCTCCTTGGATTCTCCTGGCTTTCATCCTCCCTCCGTGCCCACGGTCCTCCCTCGTAGAATGTCATCTTCTTGGAGGCAAAGACTGGCCTTCGTTTGTCTCTGGAGCTCCAGCTCCAGGCACAGTGCCTGGCCCAAAGTCAGCGCTTAAAATAGCCATGGCGCTTGGAGCTGAACTGGACTGGAGGGCCAACAGAAGCTTATATTATTCCCTGCTGGAGCCCTGGTTTCCATGATCATCATCATCATCAGCGATCGTTGATAGAGCACGTTGCAGGGTATCTCGGTGAGTCTCACAGCAGTGCTAGTAAGACACCCATTTGTTACAGATGAGGAAACTGAGGCAGACAGTGATGAAGAGACTTGCCATTGTTTTAGACAGCTAGCATCTGAGGTTGGATTTGAACTCGGGTCTTCACAATCACAAGTCTAGCGTGAATCCTCTATTGAGTCCCCTAAACCGACTCACACGGGTTAAGTGAAATGTGGATCGTGCCACCTTGGGGGTCCTTCTCTGCCCTCCGTGGTCAGCTCATCCTTTGTGATCCTTCACAGAGTTCCTTTGCTCTGGCCCCTGCCCACCCAATGCCGTCTCCAGGTGTTGATGGCCTCTGCTCGCCCAGGCAGGGCCCCTGGGTGGCTTCTCTTGGTTCTTTGCCCCAAGAGAGGCTGCCCAGAGTAAGTAGAGGATCTCTTCGCTCTACCATCATCCTTCGACTGCTTGTCCAGAGAAAGGACTGTACAAACAGTGAAATTCGATCCCTGTAGTGATAGATGCAGCTTCCTGCCAGTTAATTAGTGTGTTATAATTAAGGGCTCCAGATGAGCCCTTAATTCAGTTCAGTGGTTCCCATTCTAAGGAGGAAACTTTCTGTGGCAGCAGTTGAAAATCCAGCAGAGACGTGTCGCACAGTGGAATGGGCTTGGGATTCTGGAGTCAGAGGACCTGGGTTCAAATTGTGTCCTCGTCACTTCATGCCTGTGTGACCTTAGACGAGTCTCCAGACCAGTCTGGGTCCCTTTTCCTCTCGTGTAAGACGCAAAGGTTGAACCAGCTGCCACCGAGGCCCCTCTGCGCACTCCATGATTTTCTCTATTGTGAACTCTCTCATTATCGTTTCGTTTGAACTATTTCGGCTCGTTTCAGTCCTGGTTCCCTTGGCCCTGCCTCAGGAGTGTTCTCAATGCCACGAATGAATGAATGAAGAGTATTTATTTAGTATTTACTGTATGCCAAGGACTGTGCTGAGAGCTGGCCTGGGTGACACTTGTTGGGCAAGACCCTTCCCCTTTATTTCATTGGTTTCCTCACGTCTAAAATGGCAGGTTGGGGCCAAGTGGCTGGAGAGGCCCCTTCCAGTTCTCCTTCTGGGATCCCATCATCCCTTCCAGCTTGGAGATGGTCTGACTTTATAATACAGTCCAGACAGCCTTAGGAATGCCAAGGGATACAGTGGAAGGAAGTGATCAGTACCAAGGGGGATTAGCGTAGGAATGCTTCTTGGAAGAAACCAGCAGAGCTGGAGTGGGAAGAAAGTGGTGGGCAAAGATGGGCGAAGGGGAAATGTCGGAAAAGGCAGGGATTAGGATTTGGGGGGCCAGCGAAGGGGCAGCAGCCCATAAGAAGGGAAGGCACAGAGTCGCCGTTCATTGGAGAGATGGTAAGGACACCAGCTGGCTTTTCTTTAGTGCTTTAAAAATAGCTTTCTGTATATTATTTGCACTTACCAGAATGATCCTGAGAGGTAGATACTATAGCTATTTTTATCTCCATTTACAGGTGAAGAAACTGAGGCTCAGCGGGATTAAGGGACTTGTCCAGGGTCATGTGGCCAGTGCCTGTCAGGGTTGGAATTAAAACCAGGGATTTCTGGTTTTCAAGCTGGGCTTGTTATCCATCACAGCATGATGCCTCCTTCTCTTTGGAAAGCCTTTTATTTTTCATCCTTTATTTCTTTGGCGAGGCCATTGTTTTTGAAGTCTATTTAACTTTGTGTTTGGCATGTCCATTGAGTTCTTGAACTGGTGTTGATCTCTGGACTTTTAACATTAAGTCACTTTCCTCGAGAGTGCCTGGAACATTGACAAAGTGCTTTCTCTAAAGGGTCCTGTGAGAGAGGTAGAATAAGGATAATTATCCATTTTTACAGGTGGAGAAACTGAGGCCCGGGGAGATGAAGTAATTTGTCCACTCCCCTCTTCTACAAGGCTTTCTCTGATTCTCCCAGCTAAAAATGCCCTTCCCCTTCTCGTATGCCCATTTCTAGACACATCACTCAGAATGTAAGCTTCTGGAGGGCAGGGACTCCATCTGTTTTATTCTTGAGCACAGTCGCTGCTGGCACAGAGGAAATGTTTAATAAATGCTTGCTGACTGACTCACTGATTGATTTCTAGCCCCCAGAGCTTATCACAGTGCCTGGCACATAGTGAAGCCTTAATCAATGCCTATCACAGATTCATTCATTCATTCATTCATTCATTCATTCATTCATTCATTCATTCATTCATTCTCAAGTCTTCCTAGCTCACTCCAGCCAGCTCGATTACTTCTTTGCCCCTATCACAGTGCCTCGGACCCGGGATGGCCTCTGCTTCAGGTTAGTGTGAGCTCTTTCAGGGCAAGAATGGTTTTACTGGTCATCTGTGGCCGGCCCATTGGCCCTGGCCCCAGGATTCATAACGGATGGCTGAATGGAACTGAATTTGCAAAGGAACTTCAAAGGCAAGAATTTAAAAGCATGAAGTGCTCAACCCAGATCTGCCACAACCGAAAAGACGGCACTCTCAAATGAGAAATTATGTTGCAAAGAGGGAAAAGAAATTGTTTATTATGGCTCAAAATTTTAATCACCCAAGGGCTGCAGAGTTAAAAATAGACAGTTCTGCCTTCTGTTTATGGTAAACTTGGCTGAGTCCCGGCAAATTTCAAGGCTGAACATACTGTATGTTATTTTTGCTTAATTTTAGATTCCACATTTTTAAATTATTTCTTACAAGAAGCATATTTCAGACTATAAACTTAGCCCGAAGAACAGGATTCTTGAGTTCTCCCCATATTGAAACTCCTTTGAAAATAGTAAACTCCAGTTTTAGGTTTTTCCTTCTTCCCCAGAGTCCAAATGGAGACCTCTCCGAGGCTGACGTTATGAATGAACATGGCAGTCGTGAGTTTAGGAGCTTCTAGCCCAGGTTTGGGGTTCCCATACTCCTCCGCTGTGGCTTCTCAATGGTGTACTAGGAAGGTTGGTGGATGGCCAAGAAGACTCCTGTAGACCTTCCGTTATAAGCTCTAATAAGCTCCGGCAGATGTGATGCATTCCATAACATTTAATAAACATTTAGCAAGCATCTCCTATGTGGTAGAGATACAAGGAGAAGTGCTTCAGCCCTACCCCACCCCGCTCCCAGCTTGGCGAGGCTAGACGTAGCTGATAGATTGCATATGGCGCTGGGCTTGGAGTCAGGAAGGCTTGAGTTCAAGTTCCACCTCAGATACCTCCTGCAGGGGGTTGGAGGGGTTAGACAAGCCACGTGAGCTTCCCTGGGCCTCAGTTTCCCTCTTTGTAAAATGAGAGTTGAACATAAGGACTCTTCTAGCCTGAGATCAATGATTCCAAGAATTTGGACTCAGTCAATGTGGTTCAGTCCAAAAGGTTCTAGATTTGAAGTCCGAGGATCTGAGTGAAAATGCCCAACATTGTCACCTAGCTGTGTGATTCTGGGCAAGCCATTCAGCCTCCTTGGGTCTCTGCTTCCCCATCTGTAAAAAGACTTGGATTAGGGAACATCTGAGATCTTTTATAACTGCAGGTCTATACTCCAGATCATTTCTCCCTGAGCCTCAGTTTCCTTGTCTGTCAAAAGAAAGGGGTGGACCAGGGACACACTGCGATCCTCACCAGCTTTGGGGTTTGGATCCTTTGAACATAGCAGAGTCTGTTTTTCAGGTAATGAAAGGATCAGAGATATCCAGTGACTTCCTTAGCTTGGCCCATCCAAGGAAGGAAGGAAGGAAGGAAGGAAGGTAGGTCAAAGTTGGCATTTCCCTCCGGAATCTGGCCCAGCAGCTTCCAGCTGTAACCACTTGACAGGGCTTCCTCTAATGGAACGCCCAGGCCTGGCCAGAGAGAGAGCTCCTGTGGCTACTCTGTGGTCCAGGAAGGGAAGAGATTATTTACCCAGCCCTCTTCGTGCGTGCTCAGGGATGAGAGGAGAAAGCTAGCTGCCCACCACCTGGCTCTTCATTTTATAAAAATGCCCCGACTGTGCCTTGGTTCTGTTAAATTATTGCCCCAGATTCTGGGTCCATTTGCCATCCATAAAAGTCAGCATCTGACTATATGCAAGAAGACAGTTAATTTGCTCTAGATAAGGAATGGATGTGGAGTCTGAAGACCCGAGTTCAAATCCTGCCTTTGCTACTGACCATCTGTGTGACCTTGGAAAAAATACTTATGTTTTCTGGGCCTTGGTTTTCTCATCTGTAAAATGGGGACGTGTAGGGCAAATTTTGTCTTCTGAGGCTATAGGACTTGGGTTCAAATTTGGATGCTTATTAATTGGTGACTTTGGGTTAGTCAATTCCTTTCTCTAAGCATTCATAAAATGAGAAATTTGGACAAGATGGCCCCTGAGGCCCCTTTCAGCTCTGAAATGATGAGCCTCTGATTTATATGACTAGTGTCTGCATCAGTTTTGCCAAAAGATGTACTTGCTTCATCTGTAAAATGGGGATAATGCCTGCAGCACCTACCTTCCCAAATTGTGGTGATATTCAACTAAACTCAGTCTTTTAATCACCAAGCATTTTTAAAAATGAATTTTTATTGGTCTTTCATTTTAGCATCACTTAAATCCCCACCTTTACCCATCTTCCATATTTTATTATTTGTTTCTAATATGAACCATATTCTAAAGAACTATCTCTTATGACCAAAGTGTTTTTAATAAAAAGAGAAAAAAGGTGAAAAAAGTCAGGAACACTAAACAATACATCAGAAATACTGGGGCTGTATGCAGTGTTCCATCCCTGTGGACCCCCACCTCCACAAAGGACTAGGGAAGGGTTTCTTTTTGCCTCTTTGTCTTTTTGTTAAGGAGTATGTATAGGTGCTGTTTTGGGCATCAGGGATTCAGAGACAAAGAAGAAAACTCAAATGAGAAATTCATGCACAAATAAAATCCATTGTGGATTGACAAAGCAGTGGGGGTAGGGTCAGACCTAGAACTCCCTGGAAATTCCCTAGTGAAGTTGGAGGAAGACCTTGCTGGAGTTTCCCCACCAGGATTAGAATAGAAGCGACTTCAGCTGTTCTACAAGATGGCTTTAGTTTCTTGTTAACCACCTGGTCCCAACCCATTCCTGGAAGGATTTTTGGCTGAATCCTTTATTTTCCCATATGACTTTGCCATAATGAGAACTTTAAAATGTATTAAGTAGATGATAATAATAATAATTAGTGAAGATAATATAAAATACTAGATAATGAGGATTCTCCCCCAACCAATCTGGGCAAACCATCAGTGTATATCAGCTTTATGCATCTGGTAATGAATTGCCTGTTTTGACATAGGCAAAACCCAAGGTTGAAGCAAGGAGGAATGTGTGGGTCAATATGCTCAGAAGGTATCCTCTTTCTCTGACCTGATTCCAGAGGTCCCTCTTGTATCTCCTTCCCCAGTTGTTTCAAGAAGTGAGCAAGCACTGACCAGTAGTCAGTTCCAGGTTAGTGAGAAGATCATAAGGTGCTGTGTAGGATATACTTGAAATTTAACTTGGTTTGGGTTACCAGGATGAGCCGTAAATAAGATAGCATTAAAAAATATTCTTTGACCCCAGATCGAAAATTTTTAAATATAAGACAAACCCCTATACCGCTTTTGAAAAAAAAAAATAAGTTACTAAGAAAGCTGATTTTGGTGCTAATGTCCACATATTGGTGTGTTCAGTGTATGCATATAGATGTTTCTGCATGTGTGCATGTGTAAAACAGTTAAAAAAAGAAAAGAAAACAGATATTGGACTTTAGATTTGGAAGGGACTTTAGAAACCATTGAGTGAAACCTCCCTCATTTTACGTGTGAAGAAACTGAGTCACACTATGGTTAAATTGTCTTACTCAGTTTCGCCCAATTAGCAAGAGCCAGAATTTGAACTCAAGCCATCTCGTACAAAATTCTGTAATCTTTCCACTGCCCTCTGGATTCCCTATCAGAGAGGTCATTTGGAGCTTGTTAATCCCAGAGCACAAGGCAGCAATAGCAACTTGGCACATTTTAGTACAGACAGCCCTGCTTGTTATAGCTTTCTGGGAGGAATAGGTGGCTAGGAAATGCATATTCTACCTGAAATAACATTTTTCCTCCTTGGAACCAGGGGTGTACTGGAGCCAGCCCCCTATTGGCTCTGGAGAGCTGATGGTTAAATTTTCAGTTTGGGGATTTACACCTTGGAATTCAGCAAAAGCTACTCATCATTGTTTTGCTGATTGTCTAGACTTAAGAAAGTAATCTTAATGGAAATTACTGATTATTGAAAACTAATACCAAAAATTAATAAGGCAGGTGAAATTGAAAAGTATGTCATGCACACATTTTCCCCCTGGAGAGCTGATTGTTAAACGTTTACCAGCATACCAGCGCTTGGAACCTGGCAGCCACAGATACTTGAAACATATCTGCTTTATAACAATAACAAATATATAACAATAACAAATCCCTCCAGTGAGCATTTATTCATCAGGATTCTCCCATTTCTGTGCCTGCTATATGATCCCAGGCAAAATGCCAGGCTCTGGGGATCCAGAGACAAATATGAAATAATTTCCGCCTCCAAAGAGTTCACATTCTATCCAGGAATTAACATATACATACATAAGTATTTAGTAAATGCAAGGGAATTTGGAGTGGGAGTCACGCTTCGAGAGGGCGCCCGAAATGCCTCATGTAGGCAGCGAGCCAACACCGTGGGTCGAGTGCTGAGCCTGGAGTCAGGAAGACGAGCTCCAGTCTCACCCTTCAGGATCTGGAAAGCACTTTGCCCCTTTGATTTTATTTAGTCCCTTCAGCAACCGTATTTAATTCCTATGCCAGCCCATTTTAGAGATCGGGGAACTGAGGTTCAGAGAGATTCACTGACTGGCCCCGAGTCACGTAAGCAGTTAATGAGATGTGATTTGAGGCCAGAACTCTGGAGTTCATGTCCGGTGCTCTGTCCAGTGTGCCTAGGCAGGAGAGCAGGTTCTAGATGGCTGATGAGCCTCTTTGTTTACAAACAGCTCATCTTCAATCAGCTAAACAAAGAAATTACTGCCTGCCTCGATGAGAAAATGGGTATTTTTAGCCCTTGCGCCATCTGGGTGTGTGCCTACAGGTAGATCAATATTTTGCTCATCTTCTCTGATGACAGCAAGATGGTGTCAGCTTTCTGCCTGCTGTGCCTGCAGACAGGTACCCATCAGGAGCCTCTTCAGTGGCCATCCTGCTGGGCTGGAATCTCAGGAGACGTCGGGGTGATGGGGCCGAGGCGTGGGTGCAGGGGGCTGCGGGGCTCTTCCTTCCCGTCACACCTGCCTCGCCAGGTCCCTGTCTCCCTGCACAAGTGGGCCCCTTGCCTTTGCCTCTCAGGCTCCTTTTGAGCCTGTTTCAGAGAAGAAGCCTGGGGACGTTCCGTGGGTTCGGAGGGGGCTGGATCTCCTCCGTGGATTCATTCCTTGTTCTAGAAATGCTTTGAACCCGATAGATTGCCCGGGAACCAGACCCTGCTTGCCAGCTAGCACCCGCTCAGCCTTACGCCACAGCGGAGAAGCTAAGGAAACCATCGGTGCTCCCTTCTGGACTGGTGTCAGTACAGAGGGAGAATGTAGCACCTTCTGCCTGCTTCCCAGGATTTTTTTCCCTATTTCCTTTTGCCAGTTTCATCATGCTCAGTGGGCTAAGGGGGAGCTCCAGTTTCCCTGGCTGCTTGAGATTTGCCAGGCACTTCCAGGGAGGCGTACCCCATTATTGATCCTCTTTGCCAGGGAAGGATCTTCCAGATGCTAAGACAGGTCTCAGCACTATACTGCACCTCCTTCTCAATTTTCCATCTCCTTCCCCCTTCCCTCCCTCCCTCCCTTCCTTCCTTCCTCCCTCCCTCCCTCCCTTCCTTCCTTCCTTCCTTCCTTCCTTCCTTCCTTCCTTCCTTCCTTCCTTCCTTCCTTCCTTCCTTCCTTCCTTCCTTCCTTCCTTCCTTCCTTCCTTCCTTCCTTCCTTCCTTCCTTCCTTCCTTCCTTCCTTCCTTCCTTCTTTCCTTCCTCCCTCCCTCCCTCCCTCCTTTCCTTCCTTCCCTCCCTCCCTTCCTTCTTCCCACCTTCCTTCCCCTGACTGCCTATCTCTTTGTCTCTGTCTTTCTCACTTTCATCTAAGCACTTATTATCTAGCCCTCCTACTGCCCATCCAGTTGAACCACAGAAATGGAAAGCAAAACCCATATAACATATGCACAGCCCAACAAAATGAACTCCCACCTTGCTTGTATACAAAACTGTAGGTCTTATCGTGCATTTGAAGGCCATGACTTCTCTGGCAGGAGGTGGATAATTATCTTCATTCTACAGGTAGGGAAACTGAGGCTTAAGGGCTAAAATATCTTGCTGAGGGTGGGATGTCCTATAACTGAAAGTGCCCAAACTGGGCTTTGAAGCTGCCTTTCCTGACTGAGTCTAGAGCTTTTCCTTATCCCCAGGACAAACATGGCACCTGATCCTGAGGGTGATTGTCCCTCAGACTATCTGCGGGTGAGCCAGTCGGTAACCCTGGGAAAGCACCATTATCTGAGCTGGTGATTTAAAAATGATTTCTAGATGACTTTGTTCAGATCCGTTTTATCTCCTGGGATGGCTGTATCAGCTCAGTCTGGTGCAGGGGCTTATGGGAAGCTGACCAGGACTGAGACGTTCAGGACGTGGCTTCATCTGACTCCTCATCTCCATCCGGGAAGAGCCCCCACCTGTGGCTTAGACCTGGGCAGAGGCGAGTGTGCTAGGGCAGGCGTTCCTGATGCGTCCCACTGGCAGAGCCAGAGAAGCATTGAGGGAGACGCGGTGAGCCCTTAGCATCCTGCTGTTGAGCGCCGGTTGCATTTCCCCCTAGAAACATTAATTATAGATGTGTGGCGGTCAGCCTCTATAGGACTGTTGGCATTGCACTCTGCCATTAGGGCGGCTGGCCCTGGGCTTTTGTGGCCTGGCCTCGGACCTGCACGTACACCCATGTGGAACGTGGTTTCCACAGACTAATGCAATCGATGTTCTAAATGATGACTTACCGGGGAATGTTTTAGTTCATGGCCTTATTGTTGTTGTTGTTGTTATTCTTATTACTAAATCCTCTACAGGGTTTAAGATGACTCTTCTTACTCTTTCATTTTACCTAGGACAAACCTTCAGCCTTGGATTGATTGATTTGTTTTTTTAGAAAAATCTTTACTTTCTCTCTTAGTCACGACACTAAGAAAAAGGGCAAGGGCTGGGCAAGGGGGGGTCAATGGGCTGTTTCAGGTAAGGAAGGTGTCCGAGGCTAGATTGGAACCCAGATCCTCCTGACTCTGGACCTGGCTCTCTATATGACTGAGCTATCTAGCTGGCCTCAACTTTGTATTTAAGAGAACAAAAATCAAAGCCCTGTTTTTTCCCAAATAAATTGATTGAGGACAGGGACCGTATCATTAGCACTTATTTCCCTCATCCTTCCTAGCACAGTGCCCTCTGCCTATGTTGTTTTTCCAACTTTTTTCAGTTGTGAGGGACTCTTTGTGACCCCATTTGGGGTTTTCATGGCAGAGCTACTGGAGTCGTTTACCATTTCCTTCTCCAACTCATTTTACAGATGAGGAAACTGAGGCAAATAGGGTAAAGTGACTTGCTCAGGGTCATCTAGTTAGTAATTGTCTGAGGCCAGATTTGAACTCAAGAAGAGTCTTTCTGACTCCTGGCTTGACACTCTATCCACTGGACCCCCTAGCTGCCCACCATTCACACCAAATGGGCTTAATACTAATATTCATGGTATCATGACATCTTTAAGAGTTGGACCTTCCCCCTTGTCCTTTTATATTTGAGGAAACGGGCCCAGAGAAGGAAAGAAACTTGCCCAAGTTCAGGCAGCCAGAAATGAGTCCAGTTGGGATCCACCAAACCCGGGCTTCTTTCGCTCCCTCCTGTGCCCTTTCCAAGACACCCTGCTGCCACGCTCATGTATTAACATTCATTAAGTCCCTCCAGGATCTTCTTTTCCCATAAGACAAACTCCTCCACGGCAGGCAGTTGAACATGTATGCGCGCTGGGTTCAGAGAAGACGGTCAGTGATCACCCGGAATGTTAAGTTACGTTTTCTATTTTAAGGCTCATCGCTTCATCTGTCAATCAGGGAATCTCATGGATGGTTGTTTTCCTATGAAAATAATCCAGTTTGGGAGCTGACGGCACCCAAAGATGTCATGCCCAACCTCTGTTTTTTCAAAAAATAAATACGGCAGATTCCTAAGTACTCGTACGATGAAAATTCAGGTGCTGGAGGATTGCTAATGAAGTAATTGTAGGTGGCATATTTAAATTTGCAGAATGTTTTCTAGCAAATGATGAGAGATTCAGGGGCCCAATAATTTCCAGGGTTACAGTAATGGAGTCAAATAGAATTACAGTATTGCTCTCTTACATCGAGTCCCTGGGGTTGAGGGAATTTTTGAAAAGTGGGATCTTGCCAAGGAGATCAAGCCCAGTAGGGTGGCTCCTTGGCAATGCTCCGTGGTCTTGACGTTGCTTCTTTGCTTTGAGGATATGCCTTAAAAGGCGTCATCGAGATTTGGTATTTCCACCTAATAGCACTTCACGACTGCACCAGGTGAAGTTTTATGGTCCCTGTTGGGTTCAAGTGTGTGGCCTCCACCTAGAGTAGTGAGCAAAGGCTACAAAGGAGGGATGGGCTCATGCATCTTGCTGACTTGGGCTGTGGAGGCAGCCGTGCCTTCAGAATGGGATGGCTTGCTAGCCACTGCTGGTGATCCACATGGAAGCAAAGGATATTTCCAAAAGAATCTTGGAGAGTGTTTCGTGAGGGATTGCAGAGTTCTAAGGAGGGCCCTTATGGGCGTTGTGGGATAGGAGGGATTGGTTTCACTGCAGCCAATTTAAAGTAAAGATCTGAGAAAAGGAAGCAAAGTGGAAAGTGGACATGCTTTCTTAGAAAGCAGCATGAACTTTCTAACCAACCACCGCCCTAGAAAGAGGAACGATGGTCTTTTGGCCAGGGATGGAGGAGCTCTACTGAGGTCTGAGAAGATGTTTGATTGGAGACCAGCTGAGCTGATTCAGGAAGGACAAAGGAGAAAAGGATACCTAAAGAGCAATTCAAACTTAAATATGGCACAGAGAAGGGCATCCCAGGAAGGAGGGCATAGAAGCACTCAGAAACTCACAAGAGAAAAAGAAATGGTAGAGTCTGATAGCTTAGAGCTGTGTGCACATTGGGGCCATCCTGTACTGATGGACTGCCAGGGCTGTATACAAGTTGACAGGATATGTGTATGATATAGAAAATGACTTAAAGATATCAAGGGACAGGAGGGATGTGTGACCTCCAAAGTATCACTGAGGTTTAGTGGAATGTGATCCATGCTTGAAATATGGCAGTAGAAAGGCACTGACTTTTTTTTTTAACTTAACGGAAAAAAGCAGAATCGCATTACACTCTAAGAGATATACATGCCTGGATAAAAAGCATTTACAAGTCATGATTTGCTATTTGTTTGCTATGTGATGACTGGACTCAATGACCTCCAAGTTCCCAACTACTTTTTTTTCTTCCTTAAACCCCTACTTTTTGTCTTACTATCCATACTGAGTACCAAGGTCCTAAGAAAGAAGAGCGCTAAGGGCTAGGCAATTGAGGTGAAGTGACTTACCCAGGGTCACACAGCTAGGAAGTAACAGGTCAGATTTGAACCTGGGACTTCCCATCTCTGGACTTGGCCCTCAATACACTCAGCCTCCTGGCTGCCTTCAGGTACAACATTTTAGAAGGGGAACAATCATGGAAACCAGCTTGGTGGTGTGACTAGAAAGAATGACTGTGTTTTAATTCACCTCAGTGATGAAAGATAACCACGAGAGGACTAGGACTTGTCAAATATTTAAAGATTTGTCCATGTGACTTCTTTATTTCAAAGTGTGGAAGTGTTAGAGTCACATAGAAAGAAGATTCCACTTTTTCTAACTTGGCCTGGGAGGGAGTAAAGAGCTAGAGCCAGCAGAAGGAAGTTACAGAAAAGCAGATATTGGCTCGATGTAAAGGGAAAAAACCTTCCTAATAGTTAAGAACTGTCCAAAAGAGGAATGGACTACATACTTTAGTTGTGAGTTCTCTGTTACTAGAGGTTTTCAGAGACTGTTTGACCACTTGTCTGAGACAGTTACTTTGACCAGGGTTGGGCTAGATGATTTCTCAGGTCCTTTCCAGTTCTCTGATTCTCAAGTTCTAGATATGTCTCTAAAATTAAGATTTGCTTTTGAAGCAGAAGTTACAACATGGTGCTGAGGGACTGGATAATGTTTGGGATAACCCAGATGAAGGAAGTCCTTCCCTCAGGTTGAACAATTAATGTGTTAGGGCAATTTAGGGAGACTGGGAGTAGGTTGTAATTTGCATTAAGCCATTTAACATTAACCAGTCCCTCAGGATAATGCTCATTATTGAACATTATCTGTTAGGTATACATGTCACTCGTATGTTTTTAAAGGAGATGCTGCTGATTGTGTTATTTCTGTTAAAAAAGCAAATGTGTGGGTTTTGCCATTGTTTGCCTCCGGAGAGGAAACCCAAGCTTCTCCTTTCAGGGTCTATTGAAATTTGTTATACCTGAATTTTCCCTCTAGGTAAGTATCGCTGGCTGGCAGATCTCCACATCAGTTGGGTGCTTTGCTTTAACAGTCCTATTTCATTAGCATTTTCCACTGAGGAAAGGACCAGATAAGATTTGCCTTTTTTTTTTCCCCAACCAGGACAGAAACAACGAAAGCATCTTCTGGGTAAGCCAGAAAGCACAGAGCTGTAGAGACTGACTATAGATTATTGGGTGGTCTATATAAACTCTGGGCATGCTTCTCCCAATAGCTATTCTTACTGGCAAGTAGGATTTCCAGGGCAAGAAAACTTTTTAACCTCAGGGTTCTAGATCTATACTTGTTGGATGGTGTAAAAGTTAAAATTAAATCTCAATAATAATATATTTTAAGAGATTTATTAATGATCATTAGAAATCAGGGGATAAAGAAGATACAAAATCAAGACCATGTGCCCATGGCTGATCAGCCAGTTCAAACACCCACTGTACCACTACCAAGCTCAGGACAGGAAGTAAAGATCCTCAAAGTAGGACCTCCCACTCAATTTATCCTCTGTCTACAGGAAGTATGTAATGACAGGAAGTCAGTGGGCTCTTGGGATATGTAGTCCTTTTTTTTAGGGTAACAGATTTTCAATCATATAATTGGGGGTGTCTTCCTAATACCACTGGCTTAAACCCCTCCTTTAAAAGTGTTCTTCCCCACGTGTCAGTTATCAATTAAAATCAATATTGCCCTCATAGCATTGCTTGACCCTGTGATTAGTGGCCTAGCATCATTTAATCAGTTAATAACAATTAGTTTTTATAAAGGGATATCTACTGTGAAGATCCAGCAAGAATAGAGTACAAAACATCTCCCCCAATGGGGGAGTACATCTCCGCTATATTATCTCCGCTTTGGGGGAGACTGGGCTCAAACTTAAAAATCTGTGTCAAAGGATTTATCCTTACCAAGCTCATAGATGAAACCATTCCAGAAAAAGGCATGATGGAGGCTGGCTCTGGTTCACTGATGAGCTGGGTCCTGCATGTTGTCCCTGGGGTTGCGTGGGCAGCCAAATCTGGTCTGGGCTTCTATCCCTGGATCTTTGGAGATCTCACAAGGTTATAACCTAGCCCATTCCATTTCTAGCACTCATTCATCTAAGAATAGGAAAAAAACAGATGCAAAGAATTAGAGGTGTCATGTTCATAGGCATGTATCTGCTGCTGGGATGGGGACATGGGCAGCTAGTAGGAGGAGGCTATGGCCACCCCTACATCTCTTCCTGTCTGGAGACTTTCTTCAGTCTTTGGGGAGAGAGACAGACAGACACACAGACACAGACACAGAAAGACAGGCAGACAAGAGAGAGAGAGAGAGAGAGAGAGAGAGAGAGAGAGAGAGAGAGAGAGAGAGAGAGAGAGAGAGAGAGAGAGAGAGAGAGAGAGAGAGAGAAGAGGAAAAAGGAAGGAAAGAAATCACTTTCCAGTCAGTGCCAATTTCTGCCTCAGCAGTCGTACAAAAGTCCTTTTCTTCAGGCAGAATGCTTGTGGTCCTCTGAAATGGAGAAGCGGACCCTGCCCATTATACAAAATTGGTCATTTTCAGAAATTGACTAGCCAGATGCCCCTCCTGCTCCCACGTCTGAGCCCTCATTGGCCAGTCTCCTGTTACTGATCCTTCAGATGCTTGAAGAAAGCTCTCGTGGCTCCTCTTTCCCCTAAACATCCCCAGCTCTCACCGCTGAGCCTCTTATGACTTGGAGTCAAGCTCCTTCATACATTCTGGTTGGCCTCTACTGGCTTTTCTCTGGCATGTCGGTGTCCTTTCCAAACTGTGACTCCCAGAACTAAATACTCAACATCTTGGCCTTAGTTTCCTCATCTATCAACGAGGTTGTTTGGCTAGAAGACCTTGAAAGCTCCTTCCAGTCTGCATCATCCCTTGATCCTGTGAGCCTGGGTTCGAGTCAGCTTGAAGAGTTGATGATTTTTTGGAAGGAGCCCTCAGGAAAGGGGTCTTTGATGAGGAGGCTGATTGGCTTCTCCAAATGGGGTAAAGGGTAGGAAGCTGCAGAACAGGACTCTAGCCCAGTCTTGCCTCCGTGGCCACAAATGCTTGGGGAAAAAACATTTTGATCTCTCCCTGATTGATTCATGAGATCTTGGTGAGATAAGTGGGTGGAAATTCACTGAACCAAACCAAGCCAAACCAAAGAAGGATTTCAGGGGTCAACTGATGGTGTCCCTCTTTGGCCTGTGTTTAGGTTAACTGTGTAGCCCTGACCTTCTTCTCGAGCATAGATCTTTGTTTATCTTTGAATGGGAAATGAACTGCTCGTCTCCTTAGGAACAAATAAATCTCCAGGCTTCTTTCTCAGAGAGTCGATCGAATATCATTCCAGAGAGGCCCCCTGAACCAGTCAAATCGGAGGAAGAGCAGAGCAGCGTCGGGCTCCCTGCCCAGTCCCGCCATGAACAAAGGACATCTTCGTAAAAATGCAGAGAGGGCCATGGGGGAGTCCCGAGCCTTTTAGACGTGGGGGAAGGATTTGAGGGGAATGTTTGCAGACAAAAGAGCTTCAGGTAGCTTGCAGAGAGCAGAGGCCATGGCAGTGAGACCCGGCAATGTCCTTTTGTATCCTGCTCTGACTCTTCTCTAGTGAGTTTCCATTAACCTTGTCTCTCTCTCATTTGCTAGAAGTCCCTGGCAGCAAGGCTTTAGGATCTCTCTGCTTCTTGGGAATTGGGGGTGGGGTGCTGGGGGTACCCAGGGGTGGGGGGTGGGGGAGGACAGCCCATTGTTGATTTCTTTTTCCTTAATATGGACATGAACAAGGGAAACTCATCTAGGAAAGTGGCAGCCCAGCTTTTTATTTTAGTCCCAGAGTGATTGATTGATTTCTTTCTTTCAAGGGGATGATGGACTGGGGGGTGGGAAGAGTCTTAGAAAGGGAAGAAGACAGGGAAAAGGAGAAAAGAGAGGATGAGATTTATGACCTTCTGAAAGTCCGCTTTATGTTGGGTAGCCCGATCCGAGAGTTTAGGGCATCCTCAGAAATCAGCGGCCCCGAACTCGCAGCAGTGACCTGTGTTTGTTTGGAGAAGTCAAACAGGCCAGGAAATGTCTTGAGATTGGGGGGTGGGGGGCGATTGCAGGCAGCCATATTCTGGACCTGGCCCCAGAGCCTTTCATTTCCCCTCGAGGCATAAAGTCCAACAGTTTCCCAGATCCGGGAAGGGGGGGGGGTGGAGACAGACCACCCAGAGACAGTTAGGTCATATCAAGGGTGGCTTTGTGAGCTATTAATAGAACATGACATTGTCTCCAGTTTGCCCGTCCCTACCAACCTCACCAGGTATCTGCCTGACCTCCGCATGGGAAGCTGATTATGGAAAAGATTCTTCTTTTAAAGTCCGGGTCCTCCATCTTTGTTTTCCTATAAGGGCTTCTTGGGCAACCCAACCCAACGTGGCCATCAACTGACCTCCCTTACACTTGGCTTCTCCGGTACAAAGGAAATTTATGGTTGTTTATTCTCCCCTCCTATCAGCTATTAGGGCCTAATCATATGGTCTATCGATCAGGAGATTAATCACCTGTCTGAAGAGGCAGCAGGCCTGCTGGAACGCGGCGCCCACCATTTGGGGCTGAACTCCAACCTTTTAGGCAAACGTCAAAAGTCACCACCATCAGTCACTGCCCAGAGCCTGGCCTGTGGACTGTGGCTCTCCTTCCAGGGTTAGAGCCGTCCCATATCACAGCAATAGATTTGCTCACGAGATGCTTTCCAAGGATCCTATAAATCATGGTCCAAGATGAAAATATGCAGGTTTATTAGAGCAAGGCCCCGTAGTAGTACTGGCATAATTAAAGGTCTGTCAGGATTTCTTTCATAAACACTTATTTTGTAGAGTTTATTACAAGTCCATTAAAATTTCCTCAGGCTAAAGTTTTACCAAAAACAAAGCATCATAATGAGATCATTTTTTTCTTTTTTCTTTCAATGGAATTCCCTCCCTCCCTCCCTCCCTTCCTCCCTCCCTCCCTCCCTCCCTTCCATCCTTCCTTCCTTCCTTCCTCCCTCCCTTTCTTTGTTCCTTCCTTCCTTCTCCCCTCCATCTCTCCCTCTTTCTTTTCCTTCCTTCCTTCCTTCCTTCCTTCCTTCCTTCCTTCCTTCCTTCCTTCCTTCCTTCCTTCCTTCCTTCCTTCCTTCCTTCCTTCCTTCCTTCCTTCCTTCCTTCCTTCCTTCCTTCCTTCCTTCTTCCCTCCCTCCCTCCCTCCCTCCCTCCCTCCCTCCCTTCCCCCTCTCTCCCTCCCTTCTTTTCTCTTTTCCTCCCTTTTTTCCATCCCCTGCCTCATTACAGTTCTGGGAAAGTTACCAACTATACTTGGGAGTCTTTAAGACTCAAATGTGGAGAGAGAAAAACAGAGCATGTAGATAAAGGGCTGGGGTGATGGAAGATCTGAGGTCTCAGAGCTGAAAGGAACATTAGAAGTCAGAGGATCAGTTTTGTTATCCTGCAAAGGAGGACCAGAGAAGAGGAAGTGACCCTATCCCCAAGGCCGTACAACTTGTAAGTGCCAGAGTTGAGATTTGCACATGGCCCATCAAAGGTCAGGAGCTCCTCCTCTCCATTCTAGGCACACTCAGACACTCTCCCTCCCTTGCTGCCATCTTCTCCATTCTTGCCGCCATGTCTCTCCCCATACTCTCTACCATATCTGATGCGATCTTCCCCCTCAGCCTTCCTGATCTTAGTGAGGTCTTTTCCATCATCCAGTTGGTAGAAGTTGTTCTATCCAGTTGCCAGCATCTCCATGGAGCCATTTCTTGATCTCCCCAAGTGAAAACGATTTCTTCTTCACCCCATTTCTCATAAGACTGCCTCCCATTTCTCCTTTTTGGTCATTGCTCTCTTTCTCGTAGCAGTTACTCATGTAGAAATAACTTCTTCCCTAGTCAGGTCTCCTGAATCTATCTTCATGTCCCTTGGCCTGAGCAAACTCTAAGTACTCCCCAGGTGCTCCATGATTTGACTTGGGTTCCCTTTCTGGTAGCCACAAGGGTGCTTCTGGGATTTAAATGAACTTCATTAGTGAGGAGGAAAACAAAATGGAGAAATTGATGTTTAATTTGGTCAGTCAGTCCATCAATCATTTATTAAGCACCTACTATGTGCCAAGCACTGTGCTAAACTCCGAGGTTACAAAAAAGGCAAAATGCAGTTCTTGTCCTTGCCTTCAAGGAGCTTGCAGTCTCATGAGGGAAACTTGATTTTAATGGAGGAGTTGTAATTTTAATTGATCTTAGATTTGAAGCTGGAGATGGCCCTAAATTATAATAATAGCTACTCCATGATTTTTCAGTTGTGTCTGACTCTTTGTAACTCTATTTGGGTTCTTCTTGGCAAAGATACTGGACTGGGCTTTCTGTTTCCTTCTCCAGCTCATTTTTCAGATGAGAAAACTGAGGCAAACTGTGTTCAGTGACTTGTCCAGGGTCATATAGCTAGTAAAAAAAAAAATCCAAGGCTGGATTTGAACTCAGATCTTCCTGACTCAGACCTAGCCTTCAGTCCATTGAGCCTTGTAGATGCCTTAACTGGGTGAGAAATTCTTGCCAAGGATGACAAAGCTGATGAGTAGGCCAGTCTGGCTAGATAGTAGGGGTACATGAAGGAGAGTCATGTGTGCTAAGTCTGGAAAGGAAAGACCCCTCTGGGTCTTGGTGTCTCCTTATCTAAGAGCACTTAAAAAAAATCTCCAATCTAGTCTCTTCTACAGAAAGGGAAACCAAGACCCGATCTCCCCCTTCAATCACTTACTCGAGGCTCTGCTCCTCTAAATATTGTAGCCTTAGAGGATAGCCTTTATGCCTCCCTCCCTCCCCTCCCGCCACCTTCTGGGGGTCTTTTATTCATTGTCTTTTTACTTGGAGACCTGCTTATCCAGAAAAGTGATAGGCAGCACTGAGCAATGCCTATTGTCTCGGGCAGAGCCCAAGTGTTCTATGTTGAGGGAATCTGATATTTAGAAGGAGATTTCAGAGACTGAGAAGAATTCGCTGCATTGATATATTTTTGGAATATTGTGCCACGTTTGTATTTTACCAAGTAGTTTAAAACGACACTCTCTAGGCTGTTAAACTAAAAAATGGACTTTTCTTGGCAGTTCTCCCATCAGTGAGGCTTTTTTATTTTTTGCTACTGAAAATACATAGTTCTGTTTTAGGAAGTCTTTTTGACTGGTCTCCAGTGCCCTGAGTGGGCTTAAATCCTTGTCTACTTAAATGAGCGGCGGAGCCAACATTGTTCTAAAACCGAGTTCTCTGGCCCGCAGTGATGATGGTGAAGCGCCTGCCCCTCCTGCCCAGGACTAATCAGTAGTTTGCTTTACAAAGATCACCCCGAGCAGGGGCCGGTGCCAGCCCACCCAGAACCGTCTCGAGCGTGCTCTGACTTTGAAGGGATGTCCCATGGACATCTGCCCAACAGCCCAACTTCTGGGGCTTCATTTCCTCCCGTTTGGTCGTCTTTGTGACCCATGTGGCAATCAGCGACTCACGTGCCTCGGTTTCTTCCATTCTCCAGCCCAGTTCAACTCCCCTCCGGTGCCGGAACAGATCCTGGATTTTCCAGTCTTCATGCCTTTGCCCAGATGGTCCTCTATGGCCAGGATGCCCTCCTCCATTTTTCCTGTTGAATTTCCTTTGAATTCCAACTCAAAAGTGACTCCCTCATCTCCCCATCCGTGTCGCTGTCCTGCCCCAAATCCCAGGCTCTGGTTCTCTGGCTCTCATGAAGGCATGACGTATTATTTTGTTTGTGTAGGGCACATTCCCCCCCCCCCCCCCAAGACTGCCTGTAATCATTAGGAGGGCAGGAACCATGGCTCTGAGCCCTGTGGGCTTCCCCCATGCGGTAAGGGCCATGAGGGTTAAATGACTTGTCCAGGGTCACCCAGCCAGGTCTGGCTCTGTCCACTGACCCAGCCAGCTGCCCCTCAATAAGCATTTATTAAGTGCTGACTGTTTTTCAGGCACTGTGATACTCTGATGATACAAAAAATGTCAAAACAGTCTCTTCCCTCAAGAATTTCACATTTTCACAAAGGAAACAATATACAAACAACTGCCCATACCAGGAAGAAATCTGGAGTTATTCCATGAAATCCAGGTTGCATGCTTCATTTTCTAGGGAAGAGACATCTCGGAGCCTCACTTTTTAAAAATTGATTTCTTTTCGCCCATGACATGGAATAGCAGATTTCCACCTAAGTTTTCAGAAGTTACAGGATCCAAATTGTCTTCCTCCTCCCTCCTTCCCTCCTGCCTTCCAGAGCTGGCAAGCCATTCAATCTGGATTATCCCCAGAGTCCCCCCCCTTTTAGGCCATCCAGGGCTGCCAGTGACTCTTGGCTGCTCCTCCAGCCTCTTCCTGAACAGGTCCTTTCTTGAGTGCTGTGGCCCTTTGGGAGACGTTGGGCCAAGTTCCTCTTGGCTTTCTCCCCCATCTCCGTTCCCTTCCCTCTTCCCTTTCCCCCCCAAAAAGAAACGGACCAGGTCTTCCAGGTTGTGTTTGCACCCCTCCAAGACACTCGAATGAGCCCCTCAGATCCCTTCCCCAAGGAAGGAGGGGGAAAGCGAGCAGGCACCAGAGGGGCTTGTTATTATCAAATTAAGTAATGGATGGGTAGCGATATTGTATTTATTGTACTTTGTCTGGATCCCGTTGGAACGCGAGGATGTCGGTTCTGCCGAGCACAGATGAGAAAGGAATGTGCAGCCTAGAAACGTGGCAGCCCAGAGCATTGGGCATGGTTTAAATTAAACCTTTTTTTGGAAAGCAGAATCACTCTAGGCCACATTTAGGGGAGAAAGCAATAGCACAGTGCGCTGGCTGTGGTTTCTCTGTGCCTGTAACCGGCCCACTTTCCCTTGTTTTAACACAGAAACAAAACAAAACAAAACAAAACCAACCCTCTGGACTCATCCGCTTCAACCACACGGCTTCTCTGCTGACCACAAGGAGGAAGCCTGGCATCGGAGTGCCAGGCTTAGGGCCCACTCACTGTCTCTTCCCCCGACCGACAAGGGGTGAAGACTTTTCCGAGAGCCGCTGTGGTTGGACTGGAAACGATTTTTAATCAGGGCCATTGCATTAGGCCACAGGTCTCTGGCTGCTCGGGGTGGTGGATGCCAATCCTAGGTTTCAGTGGAGAAACCACGAGCAGCTCAGCCTCCTTAGCAAAGGAATACACAGAGAACTCCGGGGTGGCTTCTTCCAGGGCAACTGGAAGAGGGAAGAGAGTGGGGGCACCTCCAGAATGGAGACACCCAGTTAGCAGAAAACCTGCCCTTCTTTGGACATTTTAAACACAGGATGATAAATTCTGCTCATAATTTGATCAGTTTTGGTCTTTTGCCTTGTTTTCTTTGAACCTAAAGATCTATCTATCCATCCATCCATCCATCCATCCATCCATCCATCCATCTTTCCGTCCATCCATCCATCCATCCATCCATCCATCCATCCATCCATCTACACATCCATCCATCCATCCATCTACCCATCCATCCATCCATCCATCCATCCATCCATCCATCCATCCATCCATCTACACATCCATCCATCCATCCATCCATCCATCCGTCTGTCCGTCCATCCATCCATCAGTAATTCATTTTGAAGTGCCCACCAAATGCCAGGTGTAGTGCTAGATGATGGGATGGACCCAAATTTGAATTCTGCCCCATATGCTTGCCAGGGAAATGACTCTGTGCAAATCACTTAAAACCTCTCTTGGTCTTATTTCCTCATTTTCCCCATTTGTAAAATATGGCCATGACACAAAGCTGTCCAGAGGATTAAATGAGGTCATTTAATGTAAAGCATTCATTTAATTGACATTGAATTGAATGTAAGACTTAAATTGGACCCAAATGGAGGCGAAATTAGATGTAAGACTTAAGTGTGATAGAAATGTAGGGATGCAAACCCAACAAATGAAGGTCAAGCCAAGTCAGACATTTATTCGCCCCCTGCTTTGCACCAGGCTTAGCTCTGTGCTTAGTGCTGGGGAGACCAAGTAAAGGCAAAAACTGCCCCTGCCCTCTGGTCTAAGGAGGGAAACAACTCTGAGGTATGTACTGGATGCATGGGAGATTGTCTCAGGGAGAAGGCACTGCCACTAAAGGAGGACTGAGAAAGGTTCTTGCAGAAAGAATTTGCCTTCTGTTGTGGGAGCAGACATGTTCGCACCCCTGGTCTATAGAGAGTAAATATAGGGTTAGGGATGGGGGCTGGTCCTGTGAACTCCCACATGAGGAAGCTCACTCTGCTGATGCAGACCAGGGCTTTCTCTGTAACTTCCCACCATGGGAATGTTAGCATGAGCTCTGAAAAGTTCAGTGACTTGCCCAAGGTCACACAATAGACTCTCTTTATCTCTCTTTCTATTTTAGCGCTGTGCCTGGTATACAGTAGATACTTAATAAATGTATAGACTCTCAACTCTCCTCATATCTAGAAAGAAAATACATCCAATAATTAATTACAAGGGAGAAGAGGGAGAGTCCTAGATATTGGAGGGATCAGGAAAGGGAGTGAATATACCTGAGGCAAGACTTAAAGGAAACAAGATGGTGCATGCATGAGAAGCGAGGAGGGAGTGCATTCGAGGCAGAGGGAACAGCCAGAAAGCCAGAGAGCCACCTGGAAGGAACAGAAAGACAAGTATTGAACCTCCTTAATTAAGAAAACTGATGTGGCTGGAATTGGTAGAGAGCTGGGCTTGGAGTCAGGCAAAAATGGTTCATCGGTGAAGACTAGCTATGGGACCAGATGCCATTGCCTGAACATCCTTGAGTTTCATTTTCCTTATCTCAAAATGGCACCTGTGGTAGGTGCTCATAGGGTCCTTGGGAGACGTAGATGATGTAACGTCATAATAATAGTTCATATTGATATTTTGCTTCTCTTGTTTTTCTCCTTCTCCTCCTTAAGCATTTATTAAGAGCTTATTCTATACATGATCTCATCTGAGTCTCAGAATGATTCTATGGGTGCAGTAGATGCCATTATTAATTACATTTTACAAATGGGGAAACTGAGGCCCAGAGGGATTAAATGACTTGTCCATGGTCACAAAGCTAGCAAGGTTGGAGGCATTGAGCTTTCTTTTCACTACACAAAAGGATTTTGCAGACATTAATGTGCTGCGTGAATGTTTGTCTGTGTCCTTATGTGTTCCTGCCTCCAGCATAGGCTGGCTAGGTCACCATGGACAAGTCACTTCTTCTCAGTACCCCATGCAGCTCTCTTATCAGTCAGCCAGTCAATGGACCAATCCCCAAGCACTTCTAAAGGGCTTAGAGCTGGATCCCGATTAGTGGGAATTATGAATTCCACAAAGTGGCTGTGTGGTTCACATTTGCATTGCAAATTTCCATTGGGCTGGAACCAGTGACCATATTTTATATAATTATAACTCTGAATATTTGAATTCAGATCCATGCAGCCACTTCACACAATTCGTGATTCACTCTAAGCAGGACCCACGTGTACGAGAGGCATCCTGAAAGGCTTTAGTGATGCCAACACAAAAGGTGGGGATCCAGTTTAGTGGATGGGTGTCCCTGTCTGTGGGGAAATCTTCACCCAAAGGGTCCGGGTGGGAGAAGCCCATCTGCTGTGATCCTTCTCCCGAGGTTGTTGGGAAGGTCCCACGTAGTGCCACAGGATCACACGCTTGTAGACCTTAAAGCCCGCCTATCTCGGAAAGGGATGCCCTTTGGTGGCAGCAGGTAGACCTGATTGACCAGACCGCAAGCCCTCGAGCATATCCTGGCTGGATGGCAGGCAGGACTGTCGATTCACCGCTTGCCTACTTGATGAGTTAATCAGTGGTAGCTTCCTGGTTTGCCCCGGACAGCTATAAAATAGCCAAATGAAAACAGCTCAGTGTTTGCATTCCTTCTTCATCAGTGGGGACTTCTCAGATTGAAAGCAACGTGTGTTTTTCGTGGAAGTTGCCTAAATAGACCCTTTGCTTGGCCAACAGGAGAGATCATTCCCAAGTGCACTGGCTTGGTGTCTACGACTTGGGTTCACCCAGAGCTTGAGAAAGGATGAGGCCACAGGCGGCCGAGTTATTTCAAACTGTGGTTGGGCAGTGGCCACAGAGTTAATTTGGGGCTGCCTGGATGTTGTGGGAAGGGTTTATTTGCTGTCATTTAGAAAATTGGTCTGTATAACACTTCCTGTGTGTGAAGAAATGCAGTTGTAATCTTGCCTAGTCTTTTAAAAACCAAATTTAAATACTTCCAGGTGTGGAGGAGGGGGGGAAGGGGAGAAAGGGGAGGAGAGAAAGAGAGAGAGACAAACAGGGATGAGGGAGGGGAAGAGGGAGAGAGAAGAGAGAGGGGAAGAGGCAGAGAAAAGTGAGGAGGGTCAGGGAGGGAGAAGGAGAGAGGAGAAGAGAGAAAGGAGGAAGAGAAGGAAAGAAGAGAGGTAGAAAGGACAGACAGAGAAGGTGAAGGGAGAAAAGACTGAGGGAGAAAGAACAGACAGAAACAGAGAGGGGGGTGGGAGGGAGAGGAAAGAGATGGAAAGGCAGAGAGAGACAGAAGAGAGAAGAGGAGAGAAAGAAAAAGAGAGAACAGACAAACAAAAGGGAGAGAGGGAGAGGAGAGAGAGGAAGAAGAAGAGAGGGACAAACAGTAGAGGAAGAGAGAAAAGAGGGAGAGGGAAAAAAGAAAGCAGAGAAGAGAGAGATGGAGAGAAGGGAGAGAGAGGAGAGGGAAGAGAAAGAGAGTGAAGGAGAAAGAACAGACAGAAACAGAGAGGGGGTGGGAGGAGAGTAAAGAGATGGAGAGGCAGAGAGAGACAGGGAGAAGAGAAGGAGAGAGAGGGGAAGAGATAGAGAAAAGGAGAGAGAAAGGAAAGAGGAAGGAGAGAGAAAAAGAAGAGAGGGAGAGAAAAAAGAGAACAGAAAGAAACAGAAGGGAAAGAGGGAGAGGAGAGATGAAGAGGCAGAGAGGAACAAACAGTAGGAAAAAGAAAGGAGAGAGGAGAGACGGGAGAGAGGAGAGGAGAAAGAAGAGAGTGAGGGGAGAAAGAACAGACAAACAGAGAGGGGTGGGAGGGAGAGGAAAGAGGTGGAGAGGCAGAGAGAGACAGAAGAGAGGGAGAGAGGGGGGAAGAGAGAGAAAAGGAGAGAGAAAGGAAAGAGGAGGGGGAGAGAAAGAAAAAGAGAACAGATAGAAACAGAAGGGATAGAGGGAGAGGAGAGATGAAGAGTCAGAGAAGAACAAACAGTAGGGGAAGAGAGAAAAGAGGGAGAGGGAAAAAAGAAAGGAGAGAGGAGTGGAGAGAGAGATGGGGAGAAGGGGGAGAGGAGAGGAGAAAGAGAAGAGTGAGAGAAAAAACAGAAACAGAGAAGGGAGAGGGAGAAGAGAGAGATGAAGAAGCATAGAGGGATAAACAGTAGGGGAAGAGAAAGAAAAGAGGGAGAAGGAAAAAAGAAAGGAGAGGGGAGAGAAAGAGAAGAGAGAGATGGAGAGAAGGGAGAGAGAGGAGGGGGGAGAAAGAAGAGAGTGAGGGAGAAAACAGACAGAAACAGAGGGGCTAGTAGAGAAAGGAGAGGGATGAAGAGGCAGAGAGGAACAAACAGTAGGGGAAGAGAGAGAAAGAGAGAGAAAAAGAAAGAAGAGAGAGATGGGAGAGAAGGGAGAGAGAGGAGGGGGGAGAAAGAGAAGAGAGTGAGGGAGAAAGAATAGATAGGGAGAGAAGGGAGGAAGAATAGAAGAGAGAGGAGAGAGATGAGAGACAGAGAGGAGGGGGGAGATAGAGAAGAGAGGGAGAGAGAGGAGAGAGAGAAAGAACAGTAAGGGAGGGAAGGAAAGAAAGAAGGGAAGGAGGGAGAGTGAGGGAGAAGAGAAGCAGGGTTTCCAGGAGCACTTTCTCCAGGTATCTTGGGGAGCAGCACCTTTCTTACCTTTTTCTCCTTACCTTGCTGGCTGGAGAAGGTGGGGACAGAAGGCTGCACTTCCCTGCTAAGTTCTTGTAGCCGCTCGAGAAGTTGCCCTACATCTTGATCTGTTTCATCTCAGTAGAATTATACTCTAACTAATTGAATCCATTGATCACTGTCTTGTATGTGTGTGCTGCTTTTTTCTCCTCCTCTTCTCTAAGGAATCATTTCATGGGGTTCTGTAGATCAGTCAAGAAAATGGCTCCAGTGAAATTAGAGACTGAAACCGAAGGTAATTTAGTGGAGTTGGATTTTTTTCTAAAGGGTAACCGTTTCCCCCCAACCCCCAACACACCTAAAGGGAATTAGCTTCTTTATGGAGGAGAAGCCGGGGGCACCAATTACTGTTATTACATGTTTGGAATGTAAGCTCCTTTAGGGCAGGAACTATATTGCTTAATCAATCAATCGGTAGAACTTGGAGCAACCTGAGACTGTAAGATGCCCTTGGAGGTTATACTTTCCCAAGTTCACATGAGTGATAAATACTGGAGGCGGGATTTGAACCCTGGTCTTCCTCTGACCACAGTGCCACTCTGCCAGATCAGAGATGGCCGCTCCAGTCGGGCCATGATGCCAGCCAAGCAGACCAGATGAAACATCCAGTGCCTGCCCAAGGGATCCATAAAACTCTTTCAAAAAACTTTTCCCCATAATATCTGATGTTTGCAAATGGAAAACAGCTGAGGTTTAAAACAAGAACAACAAAGCTGAGTGAAAGTTTATATCAAATATTTATATCTTAAAGATCTTCTCTCTTGTGTCATTCGAGAGCCCGAGCAGGCAAGAATGTATTGGTATGAGAGTACATTATCAGGAATGCATTATACATTAAAATATCCAATTGAATCCTCGGAGCTGTTAATGTGAGGAGCCTCGGAAATGAGTGACTTTGGATGGCCCTTTCACTGGGCCGGGTCAGATATGTTTATGAAAGAATCCTAGACTTTTCTGGGTATTCTCGCAGTGCTAAAAGCCGTGGATTTCTTAACTATTCGGAGCGAAAAAAGCAGCAGGCACAACGCCGAGCAATTGAGCTCTGTAGAAAGAAAGGCAGCTGGTCCCAGCAGAAGTTCTCCAGGAGGACCAGGTCATGGGCTCGTCGATCTGGTGCTGGAAGGGTCTTAGAAAGCTATCAACCAACCAGCAACATTTATTAAGGGCCTACTGTATACCCGGCTCTGTGGGAAGCGAAATGAAGCTCTCCTGCCCTTGAGAAGAGTCTAGTCTTCCTCAGGAGACAACAGCTAGATAGAGAAATATATACTCTGCCTTTATGCAGATCCTGTTTTATCTCGGGAGATAATATCTCTATATAGAAACATAAAAAGAATCTGGATAAAATAAATCGAAGGTAATATGGTAAATATAAAGGAAAGAGAGAGAGAGAGAGAGAGAGAGAGAGAGAGAGAGAGAGAGAGAGAGAGAGAGAGAGAGAATGAGAGGAAGGGGGAGAGAGAAAGAAAGAGTCAGAAGAGACAGAGAGAGGGGAAAGAGATGGAGACAGAGACAGAGAGAGAGAGAGAGAGAGAGAGAGAGAGAGAGAGAGAGGAGAGAGAGAGAGAGAGAGAGAGAATGAGAGGAAGGGGAGAGAGAGAAAAGAAAGAGTCAGAAGAGACAGAGAGAGGGGAAAGAGACGGAGACAGAGACAAAGAGAGAGAGAGAGAGAATGAGAGAGAGAGAGTGAGAGGAAGGGGAGACAGAGAGAAGAGTCAGAGAGAGGGGAAAGAGACGGAGACAGAGACAGAGAGAGAGAGAGAGAGAGAGAGAGAGAGAGCGAGAGAGAGAGAGAGAGAGAGAGAGAGAGAGAGAGAATGAGAATGAATATCGAGTACTGTCTAGTAGCTGGAGGACAGGGCAGAATCAGGAAAGGCATCATGTAGATGGTGATCCTTGAGATGAGCAAGTCAAAGAATCTAAGGATTCTTGGTTGAAGCCAAGGCTAAATTGGCTCCTTATTAATGCACGTTATTTCTCCTTTCATGTATTCATTCAATAAATGTGTAGGACTTGAAAAAAGCAACATTATAGTTATGAGAAAAGCTCAGTTGAGGAGCATTTGGAGTTCTACATAATTCAACAGTGATTTGTAGAGAGATGATAGAAATAACATTTTGGAGTGAGAAGGCATCTCTTCTTCGCATCTCAGGGGCTCGGTTCCTCAGTTTCTTTGTCTGTACAATGGTGGAGTTGGGCTTGATGGCAGAGAGTCTTCTCCAGATCTAAATCTTAAGGTTCTAAAGCAGCAAAATCTTTCCTAGATGATTTCCCAGCTCTTAAGATGTTCTGTGCGGATGTTCGGTTGTTCACTGAAAGCGATGCAATATTTATTAAGGTCGCGTCACTGGAGTGCCATAAGAGGAGGCCTGGAGTGATCTCTCTGCCCTCCTTTTGGGGAGCTGGCTTACTGCTCTGTTGCATCAATGTCTGTGGCTTTCATTGATTATTATTAAATCAGGCTGCATTGCATTGCCTCTAAGAACTTGCCTGGGTTTAAAAATCAATCTTCTTCATTTTCATCCAGGCTTGTTGGGAGGGAGGAAAAAAAGGCTCCTGATAGGAATAAGGCACCGCTTTTCAGCCTGTGTTTGATAATCTGGTTCCTGATCATCCAGCTGTGACTTCTTAGGGGCAGGACGAGTATTGTTCCCCATTAGGACATGACACCAGAGACTTGACGTTTTCCCAACGAGCTCCCCCGTCACTTCATTGCTTCTATTTTGGATGCCTGAGAGTAGAGTTTCATAACCTTCTGAGTGTCCTTGACCCCTCGGACAGTCAGTCCGGTGAAAGCTGTGTATTCCTTCCCAGAATCATGGTTTCAAGTGCATAAAAAACCACAAGGAATTACAAAAGAAATCAATTATTTTGAAATTGAGTTTTCTTCAGATGTATTTATTTATTGAAAAGTTCGGGGTCCCCGGTTAAGAACCTTGTTTTGGAGATCATAGGGCACAAATCCACAAGCTCACAGATGAATGGAGAGTGGGAAGTGGGAAGGGAATTTAGAGAACATCTAGTCCAAGTCCCTCATTTTACATATCATAATACTCCAGAACTAGACCTGGAAAGGATTCATGAGTCACCTAAGCCAATTCTAGCATCTTAAAGATGAGGAAATTGGGGGCCAGGGGGCCAGTGACTGGGCCGAAACAGGAGGCCAAACCTCTTCGGCCCTCTGATGCCAAAATCTAGTCCCCTTCCCGCTGGGTCATGTCCTACGTTTCCAGTTCAATTCATGTGATGGAGTTTATTGGAATACCATTAGAGAATCCATCTCTCGGCTTCCTTTTTGACTTGTGTGCCCTAATAAGGTTAGGAAGATTTCATGTCAATTGATACGATGCATTTGCAAAGCCCAGGGCAGGTCAATGATTTTCTGAGGGCTAATGGAGCCAAGGCTTATTGCAACACATTCTCGGGCGCTTCGGAGTCCAAGATTTTTCTGTGTTACCATAGATCTGCAGCTCTCCTTAAGTAGCAAGCGATGCAGAAATTCCCATTAAATATTGGGAGATTGCAGCTCTCCTTAAGTAGCAAGCGATGCAGAAATTCCCATTAAATATTGGGAGATTATTAAGCATTGAAGCATGCGAGGTCGGGCCATAGGAAGTCTTTTAAGAAAGAGGGCTCACCTAGAAGATGGCAGTGTGCAATAATAACTTGGGGGTTCCTGGATGGATGGGATGGCAAGGGTGGTGATTATTTCTTTTTCAGAGCAACAGATGTCAGATTGACGTCCTTCTAGCTAAGCAATACATCCATGTGGGTGTGCATACACTCCCACTAATAGCCTGGAGAAGAAAAGACTCATGGGGGAAAAGATAGCTGTCTTCAAATATTTGAAAGGCTGTCATGGGGAAGAGGGATTAGCCTTGTTCTGCTTGGCCCCAGAGGGCAGGACCAGGATCAGTGGGAGGAAGTGGCAGAGTGCCAGCCAGGTTTAGATTTGATGTCAGGAAAAATTTCCTAATGATTAGAGCTGTCTAAAAATGGAATGGGTTGCCTCAGGAGGCGGTGGGTTCCCCTTCATTGGAGATGGTCAAGAAAACACCGAGTGGCCCCTTGGGCATGTTTTCAGGGTTGTCCACTGAACTTTCTTCCAACCCTGAAATTCTGTGAAGTCATTTCATCTTTTGGTGCCTCAGTTTCTTCACTTGTATAACGAGGTGCAACCAGATGACCTGCAGATTCCCTCTTAGCTCTGTACAAAATAGCAAATTGTATATTGCTTTATTTTGAGTTCCAAAGTGCTTTTGATAGCGTGAAGACCAGGACCCCCATTGCCAGCCCCCAGCAGAGGTGCTCCATGATAGTTAGCATACAGAAATGTGGAGAGCTTGATCTTGAAGGACTCTTATAGCCACTTAACAGAGGAAGAAATTGAGGCACAGAGTCCGCCCGAGGGATCATCTTGGCTAGCTTGGATGATATGGAAGGATGCTTCCTGTGGGCCCAACCTGTGAAAATGGCACACGAACTCGGGCCTTCTGACTCAAAGTCTTGTCCCCAAAAGTGGAACAGATATCACTCCTGGGTCCTTAATAAAAAAAATATTGTTCTCCATTTTCCTCTTTTTTTTATGATGGGGAAAGATAAGAGGAGAGTAAAAAGGGCTGTTTATCAGCATTAACTCAGATCAAGTGAACCTCTCTGATAAGGCCATTTTTATTGCCTTGGTTCACAGAGGACCTTTGGCAAAGGTGCACTTACATTTCTGACACCCGCAGAAGGCGGTGGCAGGGCCCGGGAGGCACACAATAAAAACGCTCACGTCAGAGTTCTAAGACATTACAGTAGCTGTAATTTTAACTGGCCACATGGAGGCCACCTGAGGATTGGCAAGGGAGAAGCGGATGGTAAGGACCCAGTTTCCTTGGATTTGAAAAGTTTGGATATAATGAGAGGCAGCACGGTGCAGTGCAGAAAGGAATGGGCTCAGAAGGATGTGGGTTCAAATCCCCTTTCCCCCCTCTTTGAAACTTCCTAGTTGTAGGGGCATAGCTCATTGACCATTTAGCTTCTCGGGCCTCCATTCCTCATCTGTAAGATGAAGAGGTTGGACTAGAGGGCCCCTGAAACTCCTTCTGGCTCTAAGTTTGTGGCTGAGAGAAAAAGGCTGAAAAGGAAGAGGAGAACAAAGAGGGAAAGAAAGAAAGAAAGAAAGAAAGAAAGAAAGAAAGAAAGAAAGAAAGAAAGAAAGAAAGAAAGAAAGAAAGAAAGAAAGAAAGAAAGAAAGAAAGAAAGAAAGAAAGAAAGAAAGAAAGAAAGAAAGAAAGAAAGAAAGAAAGAAAGAAAGAAAGAAAGAAAGAGAAAGGAAGGAAGGGCGAGAGAGAGAAAGGAAGGAAGGAAGGAAGGAAGGAAGGAAGGGAAGGAGGGAGGAAGGAAGGAAGGAAGGAAGGAAGGAAGGAAGGAAGGAAGGAAGGAAGGAAGGAAGGAAGGAAGGAGGAAAGGAGGGAGGAAGGAAGGTAGGAAGGAAGGAAGGAAGGAAGGAAGAGAAAGGAAGGAAGGAAGAGAGAAGAAGAAAGGAAAGAAAGAAGGAATGAAGGAGGAAAGGAGGGAGGAAGGAAGAAAGAAAGAAAGAAAGAAAGAAAGAAAGAAAGAAAGAAAGAAAGAAAGAAAGAAAGAAAGAAAGAAAGAAAGAAAGAAAGAAAGAAAGAAAGAAAGAAAGAAAGAAAGAGAAAGGAAGGAAGGAAGGAAGGAAGGAAGGAAGGAAGGAAGGAAGGGGGAGAGAGAGAAAGAAAGGAAGGAAGGAAGGAAGGAAGAGAAAGGAAGGAAGGAAGAGAAAGGAAAGAAAGAAGGAATGAAGGAGGAAAGGAGGGAGGGAGAAAGAAAGAAAGAAAGAAAGAAAGAAAGAAAGAAAGAAAGAAAGAAAGAAAGAAAGAAAGAAAGAAAGAAAGAAAGAAAGAAAGAAAGAAAGAAGGAAAGAAGGAAAGAAGGAAAGAAGGAAAGAAGGAAAGAAGGAAAGAAAGAAAAAGAGAAAAAGAGAAAGAAGAAAGAAAAAGAGAAAAAAAGAAAGAAAAAGGAAGGAAGGAAAGAAGAGAGAGGAAGAAAGGAAAGAGAGGAGGAATGAAGGAGGAAAGGAGGGAGGAAGAAAGGAAGGAAGGAAGGAAGAGAGGGAGGAAAGAAAGGAGGACAGATAGTTCCTGCCATCAAGGAGCTTACATTCTATCAGTTCTATCAAGGAAGACCACCTGCATACATATAATAGTGTATACTGTGTGACCATGAGTAAGTCATTTAACTCTTTCGTGCCTTGAGGAATCTTTTAAAAGGAAGAGAAGGGTTCCATTTACACTGTTACAGGCAATTTCCACACTGGCAATCCCGTAAATTATAGGCTTGCATCCCCTCCTTCCCCCCAATCATGAGAACTTACATTTTTTCAGTGGTTTGTGCTTGGTACACAGTAGGCACAACTGATGTCTGTTACCTGCCTGCCTGATGAAGAGTTTATTCCCATTTTCTCATTTGTATCCCATCACCCTGCCTTGAGGCAGAAAGGACAGCTGTGGCCATCCCTATTGAAGAGCTGAGAAAACCAAGCCTCACCAGCCTCCTAGGAGTCTCCTGATCAGGGAGTCTTTCCTTCCTATTTTATAGATGAGGAAACTGAGGTTTGTGGAAGGGAGATCGTTTCCCTCGTCTCTACAGTGATCATGTGGCCTTTCTCTTGAGTCTGTTTTTCTCAGCCCTTCAGCACCCCGTTGCATCCTAGCATAATAGACTGAAGACCTGAGGGCCCCCCTGAATCCAACCTCCCCCTTTTTCCTTTGCAAACGAAAGCCCTGAGACCTCGTTCTCCCCGTGGCTCCGATTCTGACCGTGACTCTGGTCAGTTTTCACTCCCTTGATGTGTTCTTACTCTTGAGGATGGCTCTTTCTGTGTGGATTGTGAAAGACCATGCGAATGACTTGCCCAGAGGTGGGATTTGAACCCAGGGCCTCTTCCCATTCAGTGCCCTCTCCATGACACCCTGACCCAAGAAGGAAGGAAATGCCCAGCCCCAGGACCAGACCTGGTTTCCCCCTGCGAGTAGCTCTAAGGTCCTCGCAGGGAGTCTTCCTCCCCCAAACCAAAAAACAAAAGCCCTGGGATGCTGAGCAGTGGAGAATGTTGCCTTGTCTCCACTTATCAGCATTATCAAGCCTGCAGCCCGACAGGCCTGGTTTGCTTATGGCCAGCCCTGGGTTTATTTAGAAAACAAAGTCTGTCTTATCATTCTGCTGCTGGAGGGAGAAGGAGCTCGGGAGGGAGCGCAGAGAGCCAGCCCACGAGGCACCGGGCTCTCCTCTCCGACTGAACCAGTCCGGTGCGGCCAGTCGGGCTCTCTGGGCCCTCTCCCGAAGGGCAGCCTTTATGTCCACAAGTGACCCTTTCCTCTAGGAAGCAGGAAAATAACAACCCCCTAATTTTAGTGGCTGCCGAAAGTCTTCAGATGGAGTCCAGACCTATAGGAGAGCCCCCCCGCCCCCCCCTTAGAAACTCAGCACAAACGTTCTCCAGCTTCCTTGGTCCGGCCCGAGACGGCCTTCTGGACTCACGGCTGCAGCCCCAGGTTTGCACTATTACCCTGAAAGCCAGCCCTGAACCCGCCTCTCTCGCCGTGAACTCCCTCCGATGCAGGGGCAGCGGGCGAGACTGGCATCCCCTTCTGGCGTGGGAAGTAACACTAGCCTCGTGCTCCCCCCAGCCCGAGCTCTGACCAGGGAACGAAGGAGAAGGGTTTTCTCTCCTTTGATGTGGACTCTTTGGGCATTGTTCTCTCCGTTTGAATTGTGAACGGTGATGAAGATGAATTAGGATGTGCTGGACTGGCCCAAGCAGCTGATGAAGCTCCGGCTGGGTGTCCTGTCCTTGGGGCTGCGACCTCCCCCTGGCGCCTCCTCCTCCATGAGGGAGCCTCACCCTTCCACTGGACCCCACTCGGGTGGCATTTAGGAAAGGCAGTGGGACACAGGATTTCACATCAAGAGGACCCGAGTTCAAATTCCACTTGGTGCCTTCTAGCTGGGCGATCAGGGGCTGGACACCCAATTTCTCAGTCTTTGTTTCCTCATCTTGTAAAACACCAAGGCTAGTCTCTGTGGGAATAGGAAACACGAAGAAACTAGGACAAGACCTGCTCTGGGAAGGACTTCTAGACCCGGGACCCTCATCCTCATCTTACAAGCGTGTGTTAAGTCCTTACCACAGACTAGAGGCAGAATGGGCTAGTAGATAGAGATCCTGCCTCGGACTCCCACGAGCTGCATGACCCTGGGCAAGTCATTGAATCTCTTAGTGGCATAAGCAAGTCTCTGCAATTCTAACTTAGAGATGGGTTGCTCATCTGCCTCAGTGAAATCAGTTTCCATACTGGCAGTTCTCTGTGTGGATGAAATTATAGGTCTAGAATGTTCATGTCTCCCCTCTGAGAAAGAGAGACAGACAGAGAAGAGCAGAGAGACAGAGAGATTCAGAGAGACAGAGGGAGATCAGGGAAAGGGGAAGAGACAGAGGAATACAGGGAAACAGAGACAAAGAGAGACATAGAGAGAACCAGAGAGAAGAAACAGAGGGATAGAGGAGAGGGCAAGAGAGACAGAGAGATTCCAAGAGACAGAGGGAGATCAGGGGGGAGGGAGGGAGGGAGAGAGACAGAGAGACAGAGACAGAGAGGGAGAGAGAAGGAGAGAGAGAGAGGGGGAGAGAGAGAGAGAGAGAGAGAGAGAGAGAGAGAGAGAGAGAGAGAGAGAGAGAGGGAGAGAGAGGGAGGGACTGAGAGAAGGAGAGAGAGAGAGAGGGACTGAGAGAAGGAGAGAGAGACAGACAGACAGAGAGGGAGAGAGAAGGAGAGAGGGAGAGAGACAGAGAGAGAGACAGAGAGAGAGACAGAGAGAGACAGAGAGAGAGAGAGAGAGAGAGAGAGAGAGAGAGAGAGAGAGAGAGAGAGAGAGAGAGAGGGACTGAGAGAAGGAGAGAGAGAGAGAGGGACTGAGAGAAGGAGAGAGAGACAGACAGACAGAGAGGGAGAGAGAAGGAGAGAGAGAGAGAGGGACTGAGAGAAGGAGAGAGAGACAGACAGACAGAGAGGGAGAGAGAAGGAGAGAGAGAGAGAGAGAGAAAGAGAGGGAGAGAGAGAGAGAGGGACTGAGAGGAGAGAGAGAGAGAGGGACTGAGAGAAGGAGAGACAGACAGACAGACAGAGAGGGAGAGAGAAGGAGAGAGAGAGAGAGAGAGAGAGAGAGAGAGAGAGAGAGAGAGAGAGAGAGAGAGAGAGAGAGAGAGAGGGACTGAGAGAAGGAGAGAGAGAGAGAGGGACTGAGAGAAGGAGAGAGAGACAGACAGACAGAGAGGGAGAGAGAAGGAGAGAGGGAGAGAGACAGAGAGAGAGACAGAGAGAGAGACAGAGAGAGAGACAGAGAGAGACAGAGAGAGAGAGAGAGAGAGAGAGAGAGAGAGAGAGAGAGAGAGAGAGAGAGAGAGAGAGAGAGAGAGAGAGAGAGAGAGAGGGACTGAGAGAAGGAGAGAGAGAGAGAGGGACTGAGAGAAGGAGAGAGAGACAGACGGACAGAGAGGGAGAGAGAAGGAGAGAGGGAGAGAGACAGAGAGAGAGAGACAGAGAGAGAGACAGAGAGAGAGACAGAGAGAGACAGAGAGAGAGACAGAGAGAGAGACAGAGAGAGACAGAGAGAGAGAGAGAGAGACTGAGAGAGAGAGACTTACTCTGGATCACTCAGCCAGTGCCCAGTGCATTTCCCAGGTGGGACTTGGGCCAGGTGATACTGATGTTGTTGGTTCTGTCCCACTATAGTTGACTGGAGAAAATGCTGCAGGACTATGGCTAAATGTAATGAAAGGTAAAGTGTGACAGGAACAAAGGAAAGAGAACAGTAACAGCCAGCCTTTCAATGGCCTTTTAAGATGTGAGGAATGCTTTGTAGATGTTAATTCATTTGATCTTTAAGATAGCCCAGTCAGATAGAGTCTATTATTGCTTACATTTTACAGATGAGGAACTGAGGCAGACAGAGATTAAGGAACTTGCTCAGGGTCTCATAGCTAAGTGCCTGAGGCAGGATTTGAACCTAGGACTTTCTGCCCCTAAGTTCGGTATTCTCTGTGCCATGTCACCTAGCTAGGATACAGAGAAAGTATTCTAGGAAATTGGAATTCCTGGTAGTTTAGTGGTTAGAGTCCTGGGTTTGGAGACACAAGACTTACTGCTACTTACTCCCTGTGTGATGGTGGAGGAAACTATTTTTCCAGGCCTTCACTTTGTCCTCTGGAAAATAAGCATTTAGGTTTGTGACTGCTCAAATTCCTTGTAGCACGGTCTGTGCTCACATATTCTCTCTAAGCCTCAGTTTCCTTAGGATGAAAACGAAGGAGTTGGCCTAGATGCGCTGCGAGGCCCCTCAGCTCTCGGTCTCTCTGATCTTACAATTTGGGGAGGGGGAGGTCGCATTCTTCCTAGGGGGATGCTGGTCTCCGGAGAGGTCAGTGTCTGACCTGAGCTTTGAAGGAAGAGAAGGATCCAAGAGCTTGAGTTGAGAGAATGCGTTCAAGACACAGGGGATGACTTTTTAATACCATAATGATGGCCTAGTCAATAATTCAATATTAAGTAAACAGGAGAAAGCCTCTGGGGCCATGTTGGATTCTCTACAGAAGACTGACGGAGAGCATTTTGTAGGACGAGACATGCGGGATGGTTCGTGATGTGCCTCGATGGGATCTAAAGGGCCCCCGAACCAGCAGCTAGCCATTGGCTAGGCTCACACCATCCCTGCTAGGTGGACGGTGGACTTTACTCCCCTGACCTCTTCTTTGTGGTCTCCTGGCCTACATGACGTGGGAATCTCTGGGCCAAGAAAGGTGGGCCAACGTCAGGGCTCTTTCGTAACTGCCGGGACCAAAGACAGGTCCAGGGTCTTCAGATTCAAGGGAGTGATCCATGGAACTTGTTTCGCAACCCTTGAAGCACTCTCCCCCCATGGGAGATGGTGTCGTTGGCTGACGTCCTTCCTAGAAGCAGGGCTCACCTTGGCTCCCTAAAGGGGGGGCTAGTTCTGTGCCTCCCCAGCACGGCCTCCAGTTCTAGGTTCTAGAATTGTTGATTTTGCATGGAGGGACCTCAGAGGCGTCTGATCCCACCCCCAGCCTCTAGACAGGGCCTTGGAACCTGCTCCTAGCAGAACAAGGAGCCTTTGGACTAGAAAATGCACCAATTGTCAAAGAAAGGACAGACAGAGGGAAGCCTGGACTGGCTGGGCTCCCCAAGTGTCCGCGTGGGTGCTGGTGACATCCTTGAGTTTCCTAAACATTGTTTTGTTCTTGGAATGTTGTTCTGGAGCGGCTCTTCTTCCTGGGAACTCTTGAAGGCATCCGGGCTGAGCAAAAAAAAATAGGTGTAACTCTTGTAACGGCCCGAGACTTATCAGAAAGCAGGCTGACATCAGCGATGGTGCACCCAAAAAGGTGTTTGCACTCGATAAGCCGCTGAAGAAGGAGACTTTGTTGTTTTTTCTCTAAGCAGCTGCTTCTGGTCTCTGAGTTTCAGTTCCATTTCAGAACAGACAGGGGAGGGCCGGGGGGGGGGGGGGCGGGGAGCCTGATTTGCTCAACAGCAAAGGACAGAGAGTGTTTATAGCAAATAATTCTTAAGTTCCTAAAGCAGCATTTTCTTTGAAGTCAAACACATTTGTGATGGCCCCCCCAGCTCCTCCAAGTGTCCTTGGAAAGGTCATTGAACCTCATGGGGTTTAGGTTTCTCCACGTTCCTCATTTCATATTTTAATCAATCCTATTTGGCCATGAGGAAGAAAAAATATTCATAAAGGCCCCTGCACCCCATCCCTGGAACTTACAAAAGAAAAGTCCCTCGTTGCCAACAAAGGAACTATTTCTTGGGGTTTCTTGTCATTTAGAATAGAAGAATCCTCCTTTCTCAGGGACAAAGTTTTATAAATTAGCATTGTATTTTTATTATAATTATAATTTTGTAAACAAATTGACAGAGGCCCCCCCGTAAGTTACAGAGTAAGGACCCCATTTGAAACTTACAAAGTGTTTGGGGCACGATTTTCCCGGGGAGCTAAGCCCAAGAGTGAACAGGAGATTCTAATTTATATCCTGGCTCAGGTACTTGCTGTCTGTGTGACCTTGGGTAAGTCATTGGACCTCTCTTCTATAAAATGAGGATAATAATCATACCTACCTCCTAGGGCTCTTTCGAAGCTCAAACGAGATAATATATGTAAACCGTTTTGTAGACCTTATAACCCTAGTCATACTAGGTACAGCTGGGACAAACTGAGATACACAGAGGAGTTAAGCTCGCCAAGATTCTCCCTGGAAAGCCAACCATTAAGTGGGGTTGTTTGTAGTGCCTGGCACATAGTAGGTCCTTAGTAAATATTTATCATTGACTGGATCCTTTCAATTATAAAACATGACAATGATCATACCTTTGGGGGCACATGAACTGGAAGGAAGAAGCCAGAGAAAGATGTCCAACTGGAGCACTTTGAAATGACTGTTTCCAAGAAGGAAGGTCTATTGTGCACATAGTAGGTCCTTAGTAAATATTTATCATTGACTGGATCCTTTCGATTATAAAACGTGACAATGATCATACCTTTGGGGGCACGTGACCTGGAAGGAAGAAGACAGAGAAAGATGGCCAACTCGAGCTCTTTGAAATGACTGTTTCCAAGAAGGAAGGTCCATTGTGCACATAGTAGGTCCTTAGTAAATATTTATCATTGACTGGATCTTTTCGATTATAAAACGTGACAATGATCATACCTTTGGGGGCACGGGAACTGGAAGGAAGAAGCCAGAGAAAGATGGCCAACTGGAGCACTTTGAAATGACTGTTTCCAAGAAGGAAGGTCTATTGTGCACATAGTAGGTCCTTAGTAAATATTTATCATTGACTGGATCCTTTCGATTATAAAACGTAACAATGATCATACCTTTGGAGGCACATGACCTGGAAGGAAGAAGCCAGAGAAAGATGGCCAACTGGAGCTCTTTGAAATGACTGTTTCCAAGAAGGAAGGTCTATTGTGCACATAGTAGGTCCTTAGTAAATATTTATCATTGACTGGATCCTTTCGATTATAAAACGTAACAATGATCATACCTTTGGAGGCACATGACCTGGAAGGAAGAAGCCAGAGAAAGATGGCCAACTGGAGCTCTTTGAAATGACTGTTTCCAAGAAGGAAGGTCCATTGTTCGTTCGTGCCTCTGTTGGGCTCATTTTCCCGGGATCTAAGCAGGAACCATTTCTGGGGCTGCTTGCTCCAGCTGAGTTACACTCTCACTTTTTTTGCCCAGACTCCAGTGATCTCCCTAATTCCATCCCTGTGACAGTATTGACTGTGGGATGGTGACGTAGGGCAGGGGGGAAGAGTCAGCTCTTTCGAATGATTTGTGTAGCTCTTCCCTGGGAAATCATCCCTCATCGAGAGGGCTTCCAAACAAGGCAGTGTTCTGCCCTCCACATCTAGAGCTTCGGGACCTGGATTCTCATCTCGGCCAGCCCGCTCACTGCCCGTGTGACCCCCGAGCAGGTTCCCCTTCTTTCTGGCTTTTGGTTTTTTCCTCTGTAAAAGGAGGGAGTCAGACTAGATGACCTCTGAAGCTCTTCCCAGCTCCGAATCTGTGATCCCGATGATTTTCCATCTCCCTCTGGCTGCTGTGTTTACAATGCTGTGTTTGTGTGACTGGACAAATTTGGGCATGGGGGATGGGGGGGGACAACCCTGGAGTTGGGGTCAGAGCCTCTTCTCTGAGCTCTTATGCCCCAGGGATCAGAAGCACCCTGGACGTAGGTCCTTGGCCGATACCAAAAATACTTCAAATCCAAAGGGTCACAAACAGTGACACGAGGGCTAGCTTTCGGGGGCTTTCCATAGAGTTTGTGGTTCCCTGCAAAGAGAGTGGAATTTGTGTGATGAAACTAAACTTGGAATGAATAGGAGAGATAGAGCCATCAAGTTCCAAGGACTCCGAGCTCTCCCAAGCCTGAGTGGGGGTGGGGGGAGAAGTAATTTATGGATCTCCGTAGAAATTATAGTTGATTTTTTTCCCCTCTGAACTCACTGTTCCCTTATCACGTGACTGGAATTCAATTATCAGCCCCATAAATATTCTCGTGAATGGGAGCAGTGTGTTTGGAAATGAATTTCTTCTTCCCAAAGAGGAAGGAACCTTTAGAAGTTATTAGGAATAATGCTGGAGCAGCCATGATTCTAAAGGCAAATGGGAACCAAAGCCTGGAATGTTTCCCTAGAGGAGGGGGTTTGAGATGAGTCAGGCATGCGCTGGTGACGGATGGCGTGAAGGTGGATGTATTTTTTAAATACATTTTTTTAAGCTGGCTGTATTTAGAAGTTTATTTATAATTGGTTTTAGGATCAAGCAAGACTGTGGATGCATAATTGAGACGATCATTTGCTTCCATTAGCGTCCTTGAAATATTTAGCAAGAGGTTGAATTTAGCATCTGAGTTGTCCCAGCCGTGGTGAAGAATGGAGGGCCGGGTTTGGGAAATCTTGTTGTGAAAACCAAGAGGTGTGACCCCTCTTTGTGTCCGACCCCTGGTCTGGAGCAGAAAGAAATGGTCACGGCTTTACATTTGGGGGGTTCCTTGCCTTTGAAATAGCCATTTACTTAACCCACCCCAGACTAGTAACAATTTATGTGGTTGGGGAACGGATAGAGTTCACGTAACCACCAGTAAGGAGTCTTTCAAGAGGTGGGACCATTCGCTAAAAGAGCCAGGTGATGTGGAAGAATTTTAGAACATACAGAACCGTAGCATCTAGCCAGAGGACCAAGCCATGCAATCCAAATGGCTGGTAGCTGGCTGGTGGTCCTTTGGAATTAAATGGGCCCTCTTGGTGGAACTAATGGAATGCAAAAATCCTGTGTTCGAGATAGGTTGGCATAGTGGAAAGGGCACCACACCTGGGTTGAGACCCGTCTGTACTACCTGGGAGTTGTAGGCATAGGCTTTTCACCCCAATCTGAACTTCAGTTTGGTTTTAGGTGATGAGGGAGCTTGGCGATGGATGCCATGTAGTAGGTACCAGCCAGGCACACCCTTGGCATACCCACCTTGCCACCATGTTTGGGGTGGGGGGTGGATTTCACAGGGTGTGAGCCAGGCAGGCATGTTGTGACTTTCTTGGACAGTCTGCTTGGGGGACTTCCAGCCGGAGCCTGCTTCAGCGCCCTCAGAAGTGGATCCACCTACCCTTCCACATATAAAGCTAGTTACAAAATCTTCAAAAGCCGTGGCATTTGCAGACCATTCATTGCCCTTGTTGACTTTTAGACTAAGCTCTTCTGTGTGGATGTTTATTACCATTTCAATAGCAACATAAGGCCTGGCATTATTCAGCATTGTAAGTGACCCCACTGTATGGCCAGCAGTCTGGACAGTTCCCATTGAATGGCCTTTTCTGCCCTTAGAACTATTCACGTAGAGAGCAGAGTGCAGTAATGGTGGGATGTTGATGTTTTCAAAGTCTGTTTAGTGGCTCAGTCAGCCAACAAGCATTTCTTGAGAGCCTACTATGTGCTATTCTCTCTGAGACTTAGTTTCCTCATCTGTAAAATGAGCGGGTTGGACCAGCGAGGCTCCAAAGACCTGACAACTCAATAAGTCTTTGATTCGGTGATCTGGGCACTGAGGATACAAAGACAAAGAATGGAACATTCCCTACTCTCAAGGAACTTACATTCTAAAAGGGGAGGCAATAGGAACACACACACACACACACACATTGTTGTTCAATCATTTCAGTCATGTCTGACTTTTCATGACCCATTTGGGGTTTTATCGACAAAGATACCATAGTGGTTTTCCATTTCCTTCTCTAGTTCATTTTATAGGTGAGGAAACTGAGGCAGACAGTTAAGTAAATTGTCCAGGGTCACCCAGCTAGGAAGTGTCTGAGATCAGACTTGAACTCAGGAAGATGAGTCATCCTCACTCAGACCTGGCACTCCGTCTACTGTCTATCCATGTAATCTATATAATGTCAATTATATATAGCAGCAGATATACAGAACAGAATGATAGGATCATGGATTTAGGACCAGAAGGGATCTCAGAGGTGGCAGATAAATATTAGGGAGTTATGGGGGTGGGAGGAGGCACCAGCCTTTGGAGTCTGAAAAGGGAGCCTGAAGAAAATGGCACTTGAGCTATCTCTTGAAGGAAAAGAAGTATCCATTTCTCAAGGAGTGTAGCCGAGAAGGAAGGCGGGATCGAGGATTATGGCCAATGGGAGTGGTTGAATCAAGTGAGGATTTGTTTTTTCTTAGGATGGAGGAGACATTGGTGTTTCTGTAGACAACTGCAAAGGAGCAGGCGGGTTGGGGACTTCTAAAGATAAAAGGAAGAGTGGGCTGCTAGTGGGGACAATCTATCCAAGCCAAAAAAGGAGGGAGGATGGGATCAAGGGTACCTGGAGAGGACCTCACCTGGGCAAGGAGAAAGGCCACTTCCTCATTAAAAACGAGAGGAGGTGATGGTAGGGGAAGACGCTTGGTGATATTAAATGAGAAGGGGAGAAGATGGAGCTCTCAGAAGATGGCCTCAGCATTTTTTTAGTGAAGCCTGGAAGTCCCCATCTGAGAGATCCAGGGGATAAGAATGCTGTGGGAGGTGCTTAGTACACTGCCTGGGACATAGTAGAGAATTAATAAATATCTATTGGCCAAATACAGAAGGAGTTTCACTTGCTGTCTCTTCTGTATGATACTCAGGTGACTTTGGGAACATCATTTAATTTTCCTGAGACTCAGTTTCTTTATCCGTCAGATAAGGGTGGTGAGGAACGAGATGATTTCAAGGAACTCGTCCAGCTCTAAGCCCGTGCTCCTAAGTATATTTCTTAGTTTGTCACCTAGTGATGGGAGGAATTTGGCTTATTACTAAATTTGGTGTTGCTTGCTTTTCCCTTCCCCATAAGTGGATTATTCCATCGATAATTATCAACTCCTCTTTCTGCCTTTCCTGCCACCACATCTCTCTCTCTCCTACTTGGGATGTCTGCCAGGTTCAAGTTCCTCCTCAGGAATATGGTGTGACTGGGCAAAACCCATAAGCACCAACCGGAGAAGATAATGCTTGCTTCCATCAGTGGAGGGAATTTTTCCATCCAAACTTCTGAGGAAATCAGGACCCAAAACAAAAATGTTCCAAGTTCTGAGCTGGCTGTTGGAGACAACGAGGAGATTACAGTCTATGAGTTTTCTTGTTAGCTGAGTATTATCCGCCATTCACGTCGGTAGGGCAGTCTCTACCATCAGACCTTGATTTCTTCTAGTTTTTGTTTCAGCGCGGAATCCTCTACTTTGAGAAAAAGGTTTCTTCCTAAAAAGAACTCTTAGAGTTTGTTACAGAGCCAGGATCATATCTACCCAGTTTCCTCTACTTGTCCTATCTTTAGTAATGGGATTTACTCTTCATTCTGGTGTGGGCACCTGACATAATTCCTCAGTGCCTTCTGAATCCTCAAACGAAAGAAAATTCACGATCTTTTGGGTCCAACTTTGGAAATTCTGTGCAGTGAAATTGTGGGGTGTGTGTGTGTGTGTGTGTGTGTGTGTGTGTGTGTGTTTGGAACCTTTTAAATGCTATTCCTCTTTGGGCACTGGTATTCCATGTATAATATTGATGAACTTCTCAATTAAATGGAACATTCCATTAACTAGAACAATTCACTCCTGAACCTGTCTGGGTAAGTGGGAATTTACTAAATTAGCATCTCTATAATTGACCCTGTGAGGCCTTGACATTCAAAAAGATTCTTCTTGTCTCCAGCCTTCTCCGCTAGCTACTCTTGCAAAGCCAACCTGGAAAGTTAATATTCTTAATGAAGACATAAGAGACTTTTTCCTTGGGCACTAAATCAACTCTTTAAGGGCATCATGTCTCTGCTAGCCCATGAATGGGTATCTTGGCACTTGACGAGAATTAATTTATCTTATGCAGATGCCCATCTACTCCACCTGGCCACTTACCTCAGCTCGAGGGAGATCAGGCTGAAGCTCACAAGATGGGGGCCTTGGGCTTTGGGAGTTGCCAAGGTCACTTGAGGTACGAGCAGCAGTACCTTATAGATCGCTGATGCCGAGGCATCTCCACAACTGGAAGGGTTGCTGGGGCATCCGTTTGCCCTTCTTTTTCTAATTGTCCTTGGCTAATTATGGGTGGCACTGTGGACATGGAGTTGGCAAGACCTGGGTTCAAATCTCACCTCTTTGAATGACCCTGGGAAAATCACTTGGCCCCTAGGTCCATTAGGCAATAGCCTAAGACTGTTGTGAGATGTCAGTCTATGATAGTCAAGGGAATCCTTCACTCAAATAGACTCAGACGATGGCACATTTAGAACTCAAAGACTCCTTTTAGTTCAGATTCCTTGTTTTTTAATGTAAAAATGAAGAATCAGTGAGATGACTTCACTTGCCCTGGATCACAGCTACTTCGTATATAAGCTGAGATTGAACTGACTTTAAGCTTAACTTGGCTGGATCTACCACCCGTAATTAACTGAGAATTGGGGCAATTCATTGCCTATGTTGTCGAAATGGCCCGGCATCCACCATGATGCAGCATCGATTCTCAGTAAGTGACAGAACTCATATTTTGAACTCACATCCTCTTGCGTCCAAATCCTGTGTGTCCTCATCTGCCGTCCTAGCATAGCTCTTGTATCCCAGGAGCTATGATAAGCTGGCAGATTTCAGCTAACCTAACTAGAATTCCTCAGGACCCCACCAGCCCTAATTAAGGGAGTGTTTGCCCCTTTAGCAAGCCCCAGAGGCCTCTCATTTTGAGAATGAAATCTTTTCTGACTCTTCCATTTCCTAGGGGACACTAATTTGGAGAAACCCAGTACTTTCTTATGGTGTGTTGTCGTTTGCAAATGCATCGATGCCCTAGGAGAGAGCACACTGGTGGTTTTCCCATTTTACAGATGACACAATAATAATATTGATGTAGTGCTTTAAGATTTTTGAAGCACTTTACAGATATCTTTTTGTTTTATTCTCATAACAATCCTGGAAGGGAGATGTTACCTTTGTTTTACAAATGAGGAAACTATGCCCAAGAGAGGTAAGTGACTTGTTCAAGGTCACAGAACTAGTAGGTATTAGAGACTGAATTTGAACTGAGGTCTTCCTGAATCCTAAAATAACTCTTAATTCACTGAACCACCTAGCTGCCTTGGAATAGAACAGCAGCTTGCCTCAGGATGGTCCTTCCCTTCCCTTCCCTTCCCTTCCCTTCCCTTCCCTTCCCTTCCCTTCCCTTCCCTTCCCTTCCCTTCCCTTCCCTTCCCTTCCCTTCCCTTCCCTTCCCTTCCCTTCCCTTCCATCTTCCCTTCCCTTCCCTTCCATCTTCCCTTCCCTTCCCTTCCATCTTCCCTTCCCTTCCCTTCCATCTTCCCTTCCATCTTCCCTTCCATCTTCCCTTCCATCTTCCCTTCCATCTTCCCTTATTTTCCATCTTAGAATCAATACTGTGTATTGGAAAACAGAAGAGTGGTAAGGGCTAGGTAATGGGAGTTAAGTGATTTGCCCAGGGTCACACAGCTAGGAAGTGTCTTGAGGCCAGATTTGAGCCCAGGACTTTCCATCTCTAGGCCTGGCTCTCCATCCAGCTGTCTTCCTCAGGACCGTTTCTATTTGAACTGTATGGAATCTGAGAAGAATGATGAGAATGAGAATGATGAGAATATCAACTGCCATTTATGTCGAATTTTAAAGTTGTCAAAGCTCAGCCTATATATATATCCATTTGTTCCCCACCACAACCCTTTAAAGTTGGTGCTACAGACATCGCTATCCCCATTTCACAGATGAGGAAACTGAGGTCAAGAGCTGTAAAGCAGTGCTTGCCTTCACCAGGCCAATAGTAAGGGAGACCAAGTGGAATCTTGCTATTTGGCTACATCAGACCCCAGAATGAACTCCTGTGAAGATGAGCAGGAAGATCCAGGAACCCTTAGTGGGAGATTTAGGGTGCTTCTTGTCCAGACCAGGAGAGAGAGTTGAAGGGCACCCTAGAGAATTCATCCATCGGGGGCCCTACAGATACAGATAGGAGAGTGAGCTGGACCCCCAAATGAACCTCAGTGGAGGGGATCTGCCTGGCTTGCTGTTGGGATGCCATCGTCGTTGGGTTTCTTCCTGGAAGCCCCGTCTTCGGTGGGTGCCGTTGTCCGAGCACGAGTCATGGAACCCCACAGTCTCGGCAGAATCAAGTCCTGGGCTATGTTTGGAACCTGCTATTTTAGAAACTCTGCAATTTCCCTGAAGCCGGGAGCCTGCTAGCAGGAGGATAGAAATCTGCACTGAAGCCAATACCAGCGTTGGGAAATATGCCTCCGGACTGGAGAACAGCGGCTGGGGGAGCCCCGACTTCCCTGCTTTGGAAGGTGAGGCAGCCGCCGCTTCTGGGGCATCGGAGTCCATCGGCCAGTAAGTCAGCAAGAGCGCCAGGAGTTGTTCTAAGAAGCGGCGCTTCAAAGGAGGGCAGAAACCATGCCTGCTCTCATCTAGGTCCCACGGGATAGCCAGGGAGCAGAGAGCCCGTCTAAGGAATACCGAGATGGCTGGGAGGGACTGAAGGAACCGGATCCCCTCTTCCGTCTGGACGCTCCATCTCTCTTCTAGACCAAAGGCTCCATTTTGGCAGGGACTGTTTCATATGCAAACACTGTATCGCTTTCAGGGACTAGTGTCATGTTCTAGACATAATGGATGCTCATAAGTGTTGATTGAATGAATAAATGAAAGAGCTGGGATTAGGGAGACAAGGCTCAAACACTTAATGAATGAGGCTTAACAAATGGTTGTTAGAATAAATGAAATTGAATTAAATGGAATTCCCTAATTTCCCAGAAGTACATTCATAGGGTCATGACGGGGACCTCGGATCTCAGAAGCCATCTGGTGCAACCTTGCCTTTTTACCGAGGAGGAGACCAAAGCCCAGAGATGTTAAAGGTCTCATCCGAGGTCACACAGGTCCGAGGCAGGATTTGCACCTGGGTCTTGTACTCCCAATGAAGTCTACTTTTTCTTTGTATTTCTTTCAGTGGGGACATTGTTTCCTGACCAGGAACTCCCTAACTCAAAGAAATCCTGGTTCTGTATGAAAACAAAACATTGTGCAAGACTTTGTTGAGTTCTGAGAGAAGTTCCTGTCCTCAGTGGGCTTATAGTTTACCAGGAAGTGATTCAGTAGGTCCTGATTTTAAAGAGTGATATCATGGTATCCAACTGAGTGTAATGAGGAAAAAAGGCCTCCATGATATCAGAGGAGCCTAGATTTAGAGCTGGAAGAGGCCTTAAAAGCCTAGTTCTGTCCCCTTCTTTTCTTTTCTTTTTTTTTAAGTGGGTATATTAATTTAATTTAATTATTTAATTAATTAATTTATAAATTGTAGGAAATCCACGAGTAGTCTACACGCACACAATCAAGGGTGGTTAGGAGGGATCACAAGCTGTTACTAAATACAAGAAAAAAATTATTCCATAAAAGGTGAGATTTCTTCATGTGAATAAATGGAAGAATAAGAGGATCCCCTTCTTTTAGAGATGAGGAAGTGAAGGCCATGAGAGATGAAGTGATAGACCCAAGGTCACACAGTTAGTGAGTGTCGGAGGAGGGATTTGAGGGAAGGAAGATGCCCCCTTAGAGAATCCAAGTTGGGGAGCATCATTTTGTGAGTATCTGGGCAGACACCCATTTCTGGATTCCTCAGGAAGTGCCTTTTAGGCATGTTTGGGGGGGAGCCCCTTCCTGTTTCCACTTTGGACCCCACTCCTTTATTCCTCTTTTGGACGGTTGGAAACTCATAAGCTTCCTCCCTGATCTTGCCACAACTCACTTCATCAACCACTTAAGAGGGAAACATTAACAAAAGAAGAAAGTAAACAATGGGGGGTGGGGAGCCACACTTCTCTGACTCTCGCTGGGTCTCTGCTGCCCAAAGAGCTCCAGATACCTCGAGGAGCTTTCAGGGGCCATCATGGTGGAGTCTGTTTATGACCAAGCAGGAGGTTTAAGCGGTGCTGGGAGACCTCAGTATTGATCGCTTGACTCTTACTCTTTCCTCTTTTGGTTTCAGAGTAGCGGTGATGGTCCAGCATCGTTCTGTTCCTCATTGAGTATATTAAATTAGACTAGGGAACTCTTGGAGCCACTGGAGATGGGGCTGCAGCCGGGCTGAATGGGACTTTATTACCACAAAGAGAGACCAGGAGCTTTTAACTGTGGCTTGAGCTAGAAAGGGCATCAATGATGGATGCCTTTGCCAGGCTGGGTCTTGGAAATCACCAAAGGGGGAACGACTGGGTTTTGTGGAATTCTGCCTTTCTTTCTCCTTCCAGAGCCCCTTTGGTGGGGGTTAGGGTACAGAGGGCCATGGGGGACGGACCCGGCTTCTTTCTTGTCTGAAGACCTATTGGGAAAAAAGTGATGGGAACTTATGGCTGATGGCGAGCCAGTGTTGGCTGTATTAGGCTGCCCAGCCTGAGACACATTTGTCTAAGAGCTGTTCTGCTCAGCATTTCCTGCACGAACCCTCAGGCAGTTTGGGGAGGCAGCATTGTACAGTGGGAACCCCCTTGGGTTTGAATCCTCAGATCGGCACGATATAGAGAAAAAAGCTTTGGCCGGGGAATCAAGGAGACAGGGCAGACTCCTGCCTTAAACGCTTACTACCTGTGTGACCCTAACTAAGGAAGCCATTGCAAACTCTGTAAATATTCATTTCCTCATCTTTAAACATAAGGGGTTGGGTTTGATGACTTCTCAGGTCTCTTCCAGCTCATCATCAATAATCCTATGAACTTACTACCTGGAGAAACTTTTTTTCTTTTCAACCTCTCACCCTTCTGTCTTAGAATAGACACTAAGTGTTAGTTCCAAGGCAGAAGAGTGGTAAGGACTAGGTAATGGGGGTGAAGTGAATTGCCCAGAGTCATCCAGCATCTGAGGCCAGATTTGAACCCTGGATCTTCCCACTCTAGACTTGGCTCTCTAACCACTGAGCCACTGAGCTTGCTCCCTACCTATATGGTCTAAGATAGTTAACTTCACTGGAGTACTCAGTTTCCTCATCTGTAAAATGAGGGAGCTGGATTCAAATGTCTTTAAGGATCCTTTCAGGGCTAAATCTGTGGTCTCCAATAGAGTTCAGTGAATCAACTGTCACATGAAGAAAGGCTCTCAGGGAGCTCAGTCTAATGGCTCAATAATAGGAAAATAACTATGGACATAAAAAATATATGCAAGGGCAGCTAGGTGGCTCTCAGTGGAGAGAGAGCCAGGCTTGGTGTGTGTGTTGGGGTTCTGGCTTTAAATCTGGTCTCAGACTCTTCCTAGCTGGGTGACCCTGGGCAAGTCACTTCACCCCCATTGCCCAACCCTTACCATAAACCTTGGAACCAATGCTTACATTGATTCTAAGACAGAAGGTGAGGATTAGAAACAAAAAGTCTTAGTAATAATCAAAGTTTCTTAGAGGGCAGAAGAGGTGACATGGTCAGATTGTTTCAACAGGTAGGGCTTCGGGGGTCCACTTGTCTGGAGGGTCTTTGAGAACCTTCCTGTCCTCATGTGGTTTGGACTTAGTGGTCAGTGACTTCCTGTCCAGCTCTTGGGCTTGCTCTCTTGGGAGATCCCTTCTGAGTCCCTCCTCCTCCTCCTCCTCCTCCTCCTCCTCCAAGATCTGGACCGCTGGAGAAGCCTTGGAGGCCCAAGGCAGTGAAATGGTTAATGGGGAGGCCTCCCTCACCGGTTCTCCCAGATAGGCTCCCTCGCTGTACAATGGATAATTGTTCACTCTGGTAGTACAGATGCTCATACAGATGGAGTGGCGTACCTGCACGCATCGCCAATGAATTAGACTGCAATCCCCTTTATAAGCATAAATATGTAATTTGTTCAGCTGTTGTAATTAAATATGTATGTGTGAAACAGCCACCATTCAGGTCATTAATGATGCGCCATGCCAAATTAGGGCTTACAGACAGTAATGTACATTGTTGGGCATTGAGGGAATTGCAAATAACACAGCTTAGCCTTCCCTAGGAAAGGGATGGATTCGGTGGCTTTCTGAAGAACACATACATTTCTAGGATCATGATTTCTTTTTATATCCCCCCAGTTCTTTTACTGTGTCAAATACTTCAAGAGAGGGGTTGTTGCCGTCCCTTTAATCTGATTATGGGGGGAACATTTTACAGCTCAGATACTGAAGTCTTTATTAACTTCCTAACTCTCCACTCTTTGGGGCCATCCAGGAGGAAGAGCCCCAAATGTTTGCATGAGTGGCTTTGGAAGGGCCAGTCGTCCCTGTCTTTTGGCCGCGGGGTTACTGGCTGTAAGGAGAGGGTGTTGGATCCAGCACCTTCTTGGAACGCTGGGTTAGTGCGTGTTGTTTTAAAAATTCATATTATTTCTGTGCCATCCCCAGCCCTAGATCCCCGCCCTGGATCTATAAAGAAATCCCAATGGTAGTTAACCATCTTTTTTATTTCTATAGGAATTGGGCAGATAAAAATACAGTTATCAAAACATAAACAAATAAAATGGTTACGTTGTCACTGAGTACATGAACTCCCAGGGAGTGATTTGTGATCCCCAAGAATTTCTTTAGAAGAGGAAAAACAGCTTTCGTGGGTCAAAATGATTTCTCTCTCTCTCATCCTTCTCTCTCTGTCTCTCTCTCTCTCTCTCTCTCTTTCTCTCTCATCCCTCTCTCTCTCTCTCTCTCTCTCTCTCTCTCTCTCTCTCTCTCTCTCTCTCTCTCTCTCTCTCTCTCTTTTTCTTCTTCTTTAAGACTCCCTGTTTAGTCAAGTCAGCGCGCTACTTAAGGACGAGTCATGCTCTGCTCCGTTGGGCTGGGCATGTGGAGGGGTCTCAAGTTGTTGCCCTCCTTTAAAACAGTTGCTCGTCAGATCTGCCCGTCTATTTTTACCTTGCATTCTTCCTCTCGGATTTAAATTTTGGCTGCCGAGAGGCAAGCTATTTTTAATGTATATTTTGTTTTGACGGTTGGTACTGAGACGACAAGAGCTAATCGCGTTGACCTCTGTGTTCGGCAGGGCCACCGAAGGAAGCCTCTCGGAGTTAACACTGTCTTGTTCACAGTTGGGCACGGGCCATCCTTCTGCCATCCCCTCGCACAGGATTCTCCGGGGCCTCTTGGAAGCCAACGCCGAGTCCTGAGCTTCTGGGGCCCAGGAAGTGGCCTTAGACAAGGCCAGGGAAGTGGCTGAGATCCACCTTAAAGGATGGAGATGGTCTAAAACAGGATCAGGTCGGGCTATCGATTGTTTGGAGTTGGTTTGACAGCAGAAGAAGGTCTCAGAGAACTCGGTGTCCCAGAATAGGCGAGGAAACAAGGACCCCAAGCGTTTTCCAAGACTAAGCTCTAACTTGCATAATTTGTGACTTGAAATGTAAAATTTGCATGAAAGGAATGGCTGAAGGTTCAGATGTGCAAATTTCTGTCTTATTCGAAACAGATGAAGTTAGAATCAGAGCCGAATTGACTTAAATTATTTTTCCTGTGATAACAAAACACTGGTGCTTCAGTGGGTACTCCAGGGCCCTTTGATCTCCTCTCTTTGGGTATTCCCTCCAGCGGGGCAGCTTGTGACCTTTCCATGATAGCAACCTGTCAAAAGGCTTATTATTTGAAGGAATGCTTATCTTTCCCATCTGCCTTTTTCCTGCAGAGTTCTTTCTCCCCTTTTCAACTCACTTTTTTCTTTCTTGGTTTGTTTCATGGGCCCCCTCGGGCAGTCTGGTGAGACCTATGGATCCATTGGGAGAAGAATATTTTTAAATGAATCCAATAAAGCATATAGGACTACAAAGGGAACTGTTTGGGATCTAAAAAACAAAAGGGTTCCAGATCCCAAGCTGAGAATCCCTGAAATGAGAAAGGGAGGGATTTCCCTGGAATGGGGAACTTCAGGTGAGAGGCTTAGCCCAGGATCTGGCCTAGAAAAGGCTCCTTAATAAATGTGTTGCTTTAAGCAAATTTTCTTACCAGGGAAGACCAACTGCTTTGCCATTCTGAGAGGAGAGTCTTAGAAAGTTGCCAAGGGCTTTGAGGGGTTAAATGACTTGCCCAGAGTCACACAGGCCTTCAGAAGGAGAACTTGAACTCAGGCCTTCCTGACTTGGAGACCAGCTCCCTATTCACCACACCAAGCTTCCTCTCTATTCAACAAAAATCAAAGACATCATTTCCTTTGTAGTATCACTGGAAAGCTCAGTTCAAGGGATTGTATTCATTAGAAGCCCATTTCTAGTGCTCCTGTGTTTGATGACTCTTAGACACTTGGGAAGTTACTGTGGAGGACGAGGACTTAGCAAGGAAATGGTATCATCTTCTTTATGGGCAAATTCTACCAAATTCTCACAATGGCTCACTTCTAACAGCTACATGTTGAGAAAGGGATGTGGACACAAAGATTTGCTGCCTAAGAATCCTTCCCCATTTCCTTCCCATTCTGATCTCTTCCCCCAATCCTAGTTGACCATCAACTTTTGCTCGTGTCCCCCATGCCCAGTTGTGGCCAAGCTGCACCAGGAAAATGGGAAGACCTTGTAGCCATTTTGGATTTTGTCTTTAGGATGCTAGTTTCTGTTTCAGTGGTCTGCCAGAACCTTTGGCTGACCCTTCGCAGTTGTTGTTGTTGTTGTTGCTGTTGCTGCTGCTGTTGTTGTTGTTGCTGTTGTTGTTTTGATCAGGGATGACTTCCCCATCATTTAAGCAGTTGCAAGAAGGAGCATCATCTGTGTTGTTTGGAGATCTCCAAATCCCAAAGAGAATCCCTTTGATAGAACCTAGTGACAGCATCTTCTTGGAGGAGGAATCCAGGAGGAACCTTGGGAAGGAGGGTATGGTGGAGAGGGTGATAGCAGCAGAAGATAGGGGGCCTACCTTGGGATGAAAGCCAGGAGCTTATGGGTGATATTCAGAGGAAGACGCAGGAACCAGTGTATGGTGTTACTGGACTCCTTCGGGTCCGGGGCCCAGAGAAGATCAAGCACTAGTGAAAACATCGGCATGTTGTATGGGTTATGTATTAACTCTGGCAAAGCTGTGCGTTAAATAAATTAACCATTAATAAGAGGGTAGGAGCACCCCAGTGGCGAGGGGCCAGGTGCTTTATGATCAACGCCGGCAGGACTGGGCCAATCAGACACGATTGTTTGCCGGCAGTTGCTTCTTTGGCCAAGACTGCAGTAAACACTTTCCCTTAGATGTTAGATTTCTGTTGTGTCTGGCAGCCGCGCAGGGCCGCTTGAACTTTAGCCAGAGGCAAATATTTATATATCAAAGTGTGCAGTGTTCAACTGGTCAGGCCTGGGAGAGGGAGCAAGAGAACTCTGCTTTTTCTCTAGAGAGGATGTCTCTCTCTCTCCCTTTTTTTTTTTTCTTTTAAAGAAACTCACCACTGTGTGCCATGGGGTATGGGGCCCTGGCCGAGGTCATTCGGCTCTGGGTTGGGGGGGGGGTCCGGTGCAGACACAAGCCCCCCCCCCCCCCAGCGAGATGTGCCTGCCCGATGGAGAATAGCCCGATGTTTCTGATCCGTTCCCCCCCCCCCCCCAATTCATCTTGGAAAGTTTACAGTTAATATTTTCCCTGGAACGTTGTCAAGCTTTTGACAGAGCCTAAGTGTATGCTGAGCTGGGAAATCGAGCCTGCGAAGCAAGTTGTAAGAAATGTGTTTCTACTCAAATCGGCAAGGTTTACGAAAAAGAAAGGGAGGAAGGAGAGAGAGCAACAAGCGAGGGCCGCGAGGGCAGAAATGGAGCCCGGCTCTTGGCTCGCTTGTATTTTGGTTCGGAGCAGGTCCGCCATTTTAAGAATTCAGCAAAGGCCGAAGCTGCTCGGCTCCTTACATGGCGGCTGTATTTACTGCAATTCTGGCCAATGGCACAGGCTGTGCCAAGCCACGTGACGTGCCACGAGTACACTCAGAGCCATTTCCTTGTCTCTGAGAAACTCTGTTACCTCTCCAGCTTACTTTACCTTGTTCCGAATGCCAAATGTTCCTTGCCGAATGTTGTCTCGCAGACTGGCACTTGTCCATAAAGTTATTTTAGTAGGTAGGACGTCTCCGAGCACTTGAGCTGGGTGCATTCTTTATGTAAAATGGATTTCCCTTCTTGGCCCAAGGCCAAGGGTACAGAACACTCGCTGGGCGAGAAGAGAGCTTCTCCGCTGAAAAGCTGGTGGACTGACATACTCTCATTTTTTGGCTCTGGACCAAACAAGCCAGTCGGATGCCAGAATCCAGCAAAATGACACATTATTGTGTAATGGGAACAGGACTCAAAGTGAGCAGGAACTCCGAGGAACTTCCTCCTGGCCCCTTTGGAGCCACTGTCACTTCTTGGGGCTTTGCCTCCGGAATGTGGAGCCAGGAGAGCAGAGGAGGCTGGGCGACTAGGAAGGGGCCAGGTGGAGCTGACCCGGATGCTCGTGGAGAGAGAGAGAAGGGAAAGAAAGGAACCGGAGAAGGTTAAAATTACTTTGATGAACTTTCCCTGGATGGGCTCCATCGTTCTCAGACTTGACTGCATTCCCGTGGTTGTTTAACCCCGTAGGCGCCATCTCCCAGAGCAGCCCTGGGCTGGGGGGTTGAAGTGAGATTCTGCCCCAGCTTTGCCCTTTTAGAAAGTTTGTTCCTTCTCCAGAGATTCTGGAAAGATGATGCCTGAAGATTAATCAGTCAGCAGGTCAGCCGGCGTTTATTAATCACTTACTATGTGCTAATAAGAAGCACTAGAGAGACAGAAAGGCAGAAAAGGATGGCCTCTGCCCTCAGGGAGCTTCCACTCAAAAGGGGAAAGGTGAAGGAAAAGCTCCCAGTTCATGAAGGGGACCAGAAACTTCAGGAACAAGTAATCGGCATTCACTGCATTTATTAAGCGACTGTTGTGGGCCAGGCAATTCATTTTAGTACAATCCAGTAAGCATTTATTAAGCTCCAGGGTTAAGTGAGACAGACAACGGCGAAATAAGGCTGCCCTCAAAGAGCTTCCATCCTATCAGGAAAGACCACGTGGATGTAAAATCGATGCAAGGCAGATGAAGGGATGCCACTCGAAGACCGCGAAGGTCACATCCAAGTCTGAACCTCTACTCTCTAGCTACAGGGATCAGGAAAGGGCTAATACAGGACAGAACACTTGGCCTCAACTTTGAAAGAAGTTGAGGATTCTGGGGGGAGCCACATTCCCAAATCTCTGCTTATCCCTGACTTTCTTAGAGGTGTAGATCAGCCGCTACCTCCTAGGGGAAGCCTCTTGGAAATTCCTATAATCAGGAATTTTCCCTCCCTCAGACTCTCTTAGAACTACTTATCGGTGTCTACTCCTTCCCCCACAGTGGCCTACAAGCCTTTGAAGTCAAGGGCTATTTTCCTCCTTTTTTTGTTTTGTTTTGTTTTTCTCTTTGTGTCCCTAGTGCCAAGCATAGGGCCCCCGGCTCAGATGCCTGTGGGTGAACCTTGCCCCCTCTTCCCCTTTGTTTCTGCCTGGTAGAATGTCATCTATTCTTCCTGATCCTTCCTTCATCTCCTCAACAATATGTGATTTCTCGCCCACCCTCTCCACTTCCTTGAATCTTGGATGAAGACTTTAGATTTTGGAGAAGGCAGGATAACTTCCCTAAAGCCCCCAGAGTTGCCATGAATAAGGAGCTCCGCTGAGAACTTGACAAATGACTCCGTTGCCCCTTAGACAATAAAATAAGATGTATTCTGGGAAATGAGCAAAAGATACAGCCGTGTCATTGTCATTGTTGTCGTCGTCATTGTTGTCGAGGAAGCATCTCCCCAAATCAATCGTCCAATGGCCCTCGAGTCTCAGGAAGACCAAACCCCAGAGAACATCACTGGCCATAATTTGGTCATCGTTTCGTGGTCAAAGGTGAAATCAGCGCCTTGGCCTCGCAGGGTATTGACGGTGGCAGTGAGACGTTGGGGGACCGTCACCTCCTTAGTGAGTGGAAGGAATTCTGTGCTAGGGGCTCGGAGACCTGCTTGGGGTCTAGGCTTAGCTTCACCTTATGACAGTGATGGGAACAGAAAGAAAAAACTCGGCGACATCTCAGAGTTCACAATAGTCAATGGCTGAGTATCCATTCAGCGAGCCTCAACCCCTCCACAAGTATTTATTATTATTAGCAAGTCAGATATGACCACAGGAAATGGACAAGAGCAATTGTAAATTGCCTCCCATCGCCTTTTTCTGGTTTAAAGAATTAACAGCACAGTGCGTGGCCCGGAGTGGGCACTCTACAAATCCTTATCAGAAGGTGTTGAATTATTTCCTAAGCTTTTCTCTAGGAAAGAGAAGTGTGCATATGTGTTTGCGCGTGTGTGTGTACACACACATATAACTGTAAATACATATATTCACTTACACTTACTGTATGTATTTCTATACATTTTTTCTGGCTACCTTTACTTACCCACATTTTTTTTTACCTTCCATCTTAGAATTAACACTGTATTGTTTCTAAGGCTGTAAAGATTAGGCAATAGGGGTGAGGTGTCTTGCCCAAGATCACATAGCTAGAAGTCTCTGAAACTAGATTTGAACCCAGGAACTCCAGTTTCCAGGCCTGGCTCTATCCACTGAGCCAACTAACTTCCCCCTGTCCACATGTAATCTTGCCAATAGGGGGAAGACCTGGGAGGATCATGTCTTTTTTTTTTTTAAACCCTCACCTTCCGTCTTATAATCAATTCTATGTATTGGTTCTAAGGCAGAAGACTGGTAAAGGCTAGGCCATGGGGGTTAAGTGACTTGCCCAGGGTCACACAGCTAGGAAGCATCCCAGGCCAGATTTGAACCCAGGACCTCCCATCTCTGGGCCTGACTCTTGATCCACCGAGCCACCCAGCTGCCCTGGGAGCATCATTTCTGTAGATTGCTTGTAAATCTGATTCTTGGTGACCCTCATTATTGGTCCCGAGTCTATCTAACTTTGACCACTGACTGTCTCGAAAAGCTCTCCATCCTTGGTGCATTTTCAAAATTTGGAATTGACCCACAGGCAGAAGCCAGGGCCAAAGGCAGTGAACCCAATAATGCCTTTAAAATAGAGACTGTTTTTCTTTGCACCAACATTAAAGATGCGAGCAGCCACAGCTTGGACTTTCTACGAAAAGAAAACAAAACCCCAAACGCTGTTTCCTCCTCCCTTACTCCCTTCTCTCCATTTCAGGCTTTATATCTTTCTTGGGACTGAATGCAAAAATCTCCTGGCAGTTTTTTAATTGAGGTTTTGTAGTTTTAACGGTCGACTACTATAAAAAGCCCAGTTTCATGCCAGAATTTTTCCAAGGCCAGACATGGGTTTTGACACCACAATAAATTAAAGATAAAAAAATAAAATATGGCCGGACAAATGGGACAAGTCCTTTTTTTTCTTTTTTAAAACCAGCGAGGTCTACTTATAAAATTCCTTCATGTTTCCTGACCATTTTCAGCTCATTGTCTCAGTGCTTGAGCTGCATTAAGCTGTTACTTGGTAACTCCGGAAAGAATGTGAGACCAGAACCATTAGGAGGTTGAGAATTCCATCCCCAAGCTTTATTGAAAAATGACAACAGTCTAATGGCCACTATTTTTTTTAATTTCAAGAAACATTATGGAGAGACCAACCCGCTGATAAGAATAGCAAAATGCTTAAACAAAGAGACATCTTTAAAATCTCCAGTTGCTGTGATACGTACGGGATGCTCGGTGACCCGGGTGGATTGTGGCTAATTGGAATCCGGAGTCCTTTAGATGCGTCTGTCTTGCCCGATTTCCTGGCCTCTTGCTCTTCGGAATCGTTGGGTTTGGTTCTAAGGAACGCAGGCCTTGGTCTCTTTCCTATAAAATGGAGATGTTAGACACGATGACTGCAGAGGATTTTTTCTAGCACAAAAATTCAATGATGGTTTCTTCCTCTGTAAAAGGAGGGAGATGGATGGGATGGCTTGGAGTGACCCTTCCCTGTTCCAACACTCCCCTCCTAATGATAATATTGTGTGTTCTAGGTTCTAAAGACCCTTCCCTCTCTCCCATTTTGTGCCTCGCCATTCCTTGTTCTTGAGTCATTTCTAGTTGTACCATTCAATGTCCTCATTTCCCTTCTGACCCTCGCAGAGAATGTTCTTGGGCTTCCTTACAGTTTCCATATTATGGATCTTTCAGGGTTTGTTTGAATCCTAACATTGTCCATTCTAAGTTCATGTCCGTGAGGTCCTTTCAAAGAGCGACGACTTTCCGTGCTCTGACATTCTCGAGCTCTGAATTCTGGGATCCTCTGAACAGCTCCCCCTCCTTACTGATTCCACTTGGAAATCCCCTGTGCTGTGTGTTATTGGTGCCATCCATCAGCCTTGGGCTTTTCAGACAGTCCTTCTTTGGAGAACCAGACTGGGGACTGTACGATCCAGAGGACGTGAGTTCTAATCCCACATCAGTATCTCAGCTTCCACACAACAGGAAAGCCAAACCACCTTCCCCTTTCTGCCAGTTGGCTTCAGATGGGAGGCAGTGAGCAGCCCACAGAGACTCGTTGTGAAGAGTCCTGACCATTGGGAGTAATGCACAAGAATGAAGCTGTTCCTTATCTGAGTCCATGATACCAATAATGCACTGGCCAGGAATGCGGGAGAGGGGGTTCGTGCTTCTGACCGGGGTTCAGCTTATCCAATCTTGTCCAATTCTAAAATTTGACTGTTCTGTTTCACCAAAAGGGATGAACGAGTTTGGAGGCTCTTAAACACACACACACACACACACACACACACACACACACACACACACACACACACACATACTCTCTCTCTCTCTGTCTCTGTCTGTCTCTGTCTGTCTGTCTCTCTCTCTGTCTCTGTCTGTCTGTCTGTCTCTCTCTCAAAATATCAAAACAAAACTTAGCTCTCTTTCTTCTCTCCCCACCAAACATTTGCCTAATTTTAGGCCACTATGTGGAACTGAGCCTTTATTGAGGTTTTGAAATGTCAAAATTAGGAGGGGCATGTGTATATTTTTACTTATGATTTCATTTACTGGAAGTGTTGAGATAACATGTGGGAGGCAGTTCCGGAGGTATTTCTGAGCTGCCATGGAATTTCCAGCCATCACACGGGGTTGTCTGTTCAGGCTGCCTGGCACAAGGAGGGTTTAGCTTGTCCTCATTCTGGAGCTAGGCAACTTACCTGCTCTGAAGCCAAATAGGAAACTTTGAAAAGAGTGAAAACTTTGGACATTTCTCTCATTGACATCCTGGGAGGTATTGGAATCGGCTCTGTTTTCTATTTTAATATTCAGAGTCAGAATTTGTCTAGCATGCAATCTAGGGCCCGAAGGGATAGTTAGAACCCTCTTCTGGATAGAAAAACAACTTTGGAGATTCCTCTCCAGTGGATGGCTCTGTACTCTGGCTGGGCTGAGACTGGTTGGAATTACCACTCCAAATGTGTTGGTGCTCCTGGCCAGTTTCTCTTTGCACCCCGCTGTTGATCCATTGAAAAAGCACTGTCTAAGTTCTAGGGGATACGTTCTGACTTCTAATGTCTTCTCTAGAAATTAGGCAGCAGGGGCATTCGTGGAAAAGTACTTCGTTCTGTAACTTCTGAGGGTTCTTCTTTTGAGTCCCTGCAGGCTCGCCTCACAGTCAGAAACTCAATCAATCCATCAAGAAGAATTTATGAAGCACCTACTGTGTGCTGGTCATTGGATTGGGGTCTTGGAATCGAAGGACAAAGAATGAAAAAAACCTTATTGATGAGGATATTGTATTCTAATGAGGGAGATGATTAGTATCACATAAAAATGTATAATCAATGAATACAGACATATTCCAAGCAAAGTAACTTGAGAGGGAGGGCACTAACGTTAAGAGATCAGGAAACTTCCTGCAGAAAATAAATGGTGGTTGAAGAGAGGGACTCTGAGGTGGAGGGAAGGAGGGAGGATGTTCGAGGGATGTGGGATGCTAATTATAAAGATAGGTGTGACCAATGGAATGATGGACAGCTTGGCTGGATCTCATATCTGCAGTTAGTCCCTTCTCCCACCGTCACCATAAGAAAAATCGCCTTTCTAATTTTTCGTGTGTATTTTCACACACACATATACAGTAAGAAATGGAGAGAAGCTCAGGTTGGATGGACTGTAAGAGGGGAAGTAAAGTCCATTGAGGCTGGAAAGAGGTATATATTTGATTCTAGAGGCAATAGGGAGCTATAGGAGTTTACTGAGTAGGGGAGTCACATAGTCAGGTCAGCTTTCGTGTATTCAAAAGGTTTTCATGTGGATGAGAGTTGTCATGCTTAGTCCCAGAGGGCAAACCTGGGAGCAGTGGGTGGGTTGAGGGGGAAGGGAATAGCAGAGAGGCAGCTTTTCTCTAGACTTTAAGGAAACACTTTCTAGGCTTGTTCCCCAACGTATTTCCTATGTGGTCTTGAGCAAGTTCCTTAAACTCATTGGTCCTCACTTTCTTCATCTTCAAAATGAATGAGTTGAACTATGAACCGATAAGGTCTGTTCTAACCATAAACCCATGATCCTACACACTCAGGCTGTTTGGAAGCAGAACGGGGTGGGTGGGCAGAGTTATAGCTCCTGGTGCTTCAGTTTTAGTACCGATGATCCATTCAACTCGACTCAGTTGATAGCTTGATTGGCTGAATTGAGCCAGTTCAGAATGGTTGGATTGGCTCTTTGTAAGAAGGGGAGTGTGTAGACAAATAGGGCTCTGATTCTCCATTTCTACACGTCTCCTAAAGCCCCTCCTAGCCTCATCCCTCTTTCTAAGACACTAAAAGAGTTGCTGCTTTTTCTGCTCAATGTCAGTAGGGGCCAAACTCCCAAATTGCTCTCTCTTAGTCTAGCGATGACTTCTTTCTTTCTTTTTTTTAAATTTTACTTAATTAATTTAGAATATTTTCCATGGTTTCAAGAATCATGTTCTTTCCCTGCCCTCCCCCAACCTGCCTCCTGTAGCCAACGTGCAATTCCTCTGGGTTCTACAAGTGTCATTGATCAAGACCCATTTCCATACCATTAATAATTGTGGCTCCTTCTTGTTATTGCCCTCACCATAATCTCAGACTTTTGAGTTGCTCTAAGTTCCCACTGTAGTTCCAGAAGCAATTACTCCCAAGGGGAGACCTTTAAAAAATTTGGCTTGCCAGGAGCAGATTTGTGGGAAGACTTTGCAATCCTCTGCTTACTTCTGCAATTATTTATCTTTCTATCCCTTGAGCTGCCATTTTTTGCATGACCGATACTCAATGGTCTACCTCCAAGTGTTTTCAACTCATTCTCCTCACGCCTATGGCAGTGTAATTAAAGCAACTAGAGGCCTTTCATTTCTCTGCCTACTTCATACTAATGACTCAAAGTTGGGAGTCCTCAGGATCTTTCCTACCTGAAGCGCTTTGGCAAAACTGAGCCCATCAGGGTCTTTCAAATCCGTTTCTCTGTTAACATTTTTGCTCTTTTGACTTTCCTTCCTATGTATTGCTCTTATTTTTTTTTTTGCAGTTTTATTGATCGTTTTAAAAATCAAAATTACCACCACCATCACCCCCTGCCCCAAATCTTTTAGCCTTATATATTGTCTGGGATATAGCCAATCCTTGATGCAAAATGCAAGATGGAGACCCTGAATTTTCGCACTTCTTTTAAAATTTTCTTATAGATCCCAACATTTCTGGCCCAGTTTAGTTGATCTCGTAGAGCAGCTTTCTTTTTTGGCCTTTCTTGAATATGCCCTTCATCCATTATCAGTCTCTTTGCTGTGTAGAGTTACCTTCTTGTACATATTCGAGTTTTCCAGGAAGGAAATGGTTTGGGTCCTTCACCACTCTATCGAATCTAAATAATATTGAAAAACGGCGTTTCTTTTCCATTCGTTATAGCTAGCGCTTTGATTTTCTCCACTGGCGTTCGTTTTCCACCATAAATCAGTTCTTTAATTTTTGTAAAAGGTTAGCTCTCACTGAAACATGTGGCAGAGGTTTATTCGGTAGATGCGAGGCTTTTCCTTGCCATCCCAAGAACCATTTCTTTCAGGGTTTAATAACCTTAAATATAATGTGCAATGCACTAAGAATTTATTCGGCTCTTGTTGGAACAAAGCAATGCGCCACATACAGAGGGATACAGAGACCAAAATGAAACAATCTTTGCCTTGAAGAACTTGGATTCTATTAGGAGGAAACAATGTAGAGCCAGATGGGTAAATACAAAATCTATAACAAAGTAAATCTGATGGGGGTTTGGTAGGGAGGGTCGTGTGAATAAGAGAGATCACGATGCGAGACCTCTTGTAGGAGATGGTACCCGAGTAGAACTAGACAGCAGCCAGAGACCTTGCGAGGCCAAAGTGAGGGGGGAAAGCATTTTAGGCTTCAGAGTGGGACATGGAATGGCATGTGCAGGGAATGGCAAGTAGGCTGGTTGGGCTGCTGTTTTTAAGGGCGACTACTCTGAAACCAGGCTAGAAAAGCAGGTTGGAGTTAGATTGTTTGTGCCAAACTCAGGGGGAATCTCTTTAACGGGGAGCCACCAAAACCTCCCCTATGTGTAATATCTATGAACTCATTGATATGCCAGGCAAAACGATCAGACAAATAGAATAAACCATTATTTAATCAAGAGCTGCATTTTTAAAAGGGACATTATTCTATGCCGCTGTAGCATCAGATCACCATTTGTAAAGTGTTACTATGTACTCTAATAATAGCTGACATTTATATAAAGCTTTAAGGTTTAAAAGGGCTTTACAAATCTCGTTTTATCCTCACCAATCCCGAAAGGAAGGTACCATTATTATTTTCATTTTGCAGCTGAGAAAACTGAGGCAAACAGGTTGTATGACTTGCCCAGGGTCACACAACTAATATTTGTCTAAGGCTGGATTTGAACTTTGGGCTTCCGTTATGCCACCTAGTTAGTTTTACTGTTAAGGAGAATGAGAATTGCTTTTGATGGAGAATTTTGTGATCAAGTGGCATTCTTTGAGTTAGAGTTATCATGGAATATTACAACATCAGGGGCATCACCCGTGAGTTTACATAGCCAGAGAATGTGTTTGCCTCTCAACATTCCTGGTAGCTGATTGATTACTTTGGCTAAATGTAATTTGGTTCGTTTCAATCTAGCAAATGCTCCTTGTCTATCGTGCCCGCAGCATTGTGCTAATCGTACAGGATAGGAAGACAGATGAAGACACGGCCTGGCCCCAACAAGCTTGCGTTCTACCGTGAGACTCCAGCTTGGGCTAGCTAGACTACAAGGTGATCGGAGAAGGGAGACGGTGCTGCCAGCTGGGCATCAGGGAAGACATCATGGAGGCAGCTGAACCTGGAAGGAAAATGGGGACTTTCTCAGGCAGAGTTAAGGATGGAATCCTTTTATGATTCCAGATAGGACTGTATCGCTTATGAAGGTTCCTGGAAGCAGGAGACAGGATGTGGAGTTGGGGGAGAATTTAGCAGCCTCATTTATCTGGAATATAGACTGGGTAGAGGGGGATAATGAGAAATAAGACAGGAAATATTGGTTCGAAATAGACTGTGGAAGACCTTGAATGCTGAATTAAGGAGTTTGCATATGCTCTAAAGGCAGTAGAGAGCCAGTGACACGTGTAGAGCATAGGTGGACTCGAGTTAGCCTTGTGCTCCACTGAATCTAAGCATCAGTGTAAATAAGGAGCTTTTTCTGGGACACTGTAGCTTCCTAGGACAGGAGCCCTTGCTCTAGGGTCAAGGGACAGGGGTCAAATGTCACCTCTGACACTTAATCCCTCTGTAACATCGGGCAAGTATGTCTCTGGACCTCAGTTTCCTCATCTGTAAAATGGTAGGGGGATTTCTATGGCCTCTTGAACCCCTCATCGCTCTAGATCTACCCGCCTGTGATTTAAGAAGTTTTCTAGCCCAAATCTTGCAGAAAACCGTCTACTCTCGCATCTTACTTGAATCATCTCCAGCTAATATTTAAGAGGCTCGACGCTTGTTTTCTTCTGTCGCCTAAATCGCTGTACACTATTATTTTTTAGGGGTAGCTGTGTGCAGAATGTTCATTCAGTGTCCAAACTAGCTAGTGGGCTTACAACTGGTGAACATAAATTGTGGTATCTACACTCTCCAGCTTGCAGCAGCATTGTCTGAAGTCGGGAACAACTGATGTTAATCTTGAGCTTGTTTTGTGGCTTTCCAGAAATTAACTTAAAGCGGAAGTGATGGAAATCCATCCTTCTGCAGAATAAGAGGGAAAACAGCAAGCGACTATTCCGAGAGTTTGGGGGAAGGTTCATGCATGTGGACATGTATGTGTATGTCTAAATGCACAGGCACATAAGCACACATGCCCGGATATAGATATGTACATACACACACATGCTCACGTAGATGCAGGCCTGGTGGAACTATGTGGCTAGTGCCTGGGTCTTTGTTTTCTTGAGCCTGGGGAACTCCCTCTCCATCCATTCAGGAAGGCTTCTCAAACTCTGCAATCTGAGCGAACGGCTCCCACACACATTTATGTACGCACACACTCGCCTGTCTTGCATGTTTATTAAGCGCCAAATGTGTATCTTCTCTATTTATTCTATTTGTCATGAACTCAGACTCTTAGCTTGAACCTGTTGCTCAGGTCTCGCTGTTTCGACGTCCGTCTGATGCACCCATCAGTTTCTCTTCTAGACTGTAGTTCATGGGTCCTGTGTTCTCTCCCACCTCTTCTACTGGACTTTGGTGTCTTCAGCACCCAGCATCTTCGGTGTCTTGTCCCTAATTGGGTTCTAGGATCATAGAGTAGAAGCTGGTGGGGACCTCAGAGGGCATTCGGTGCAATGCCTTCTTAATCAGCGAGCATTTATTAGGTGCCTACTCGATGCCAGTCACTGCCAGGTGCTGGAGATCCAAAGATAAAAATGAATCATCTAGGGGGCAGCTGGGCAGCTCAGTGGACTGAGAGCCAGGCCCACAGACAAGAGGTCCTGGGTTCCAATCTGGCCTCACATACTTCCTAGCTGTGTGACCCTGGGCAAGTCCCTTGACCCCCATTGCCTAGCCCTTCTCACTCTTCTGCCTTGGGACCGATACACAGCATTGATTCTAAGACAGGAGGTAAAGGTTTTTGAAGAAATGAATCAGTCTCTGTTCCTAAGGATTTTACATTATACTTGCAGGGAGTGGGAAGGGGGAATCCAAAAGCGAATATATACAATGATACACTTGAGTGTAGTTTTAACAACTTTATATAAGTGTATACAATACAGAGAAAGTAGATCCAAGGTGGCCTTGAAGAGCAAAGTGCTAATAATTGGGCAAAGGCAGCCAAGCTTTCGTAGCGGATCACACCTGAGGCGATTCTGCTTGGGGGGAGCATGTTGGATCCCCAGGAGGTCAGCTGCCTTGCTCAGAGTCACAAAGAGAATAAACAGTAGAGTGGACCTTTGAACTCTGGTTCTCTGGCTTCTGACTGACATTATTTCTGGGGAGCCTGGAGCTGAGTTTCAGCCGTGCTGGAGAACACCTTGGACTGCCACTGTGTCTCCCTTGCCAAGCCCGGAGCCTTGAACATAGTAGGCACCTAGTAAATATTTGCTGAATTGAATGATGCCCATTTGAAAGTGCTGGACGTCATCTTCACAAGAAGGAGAATGGTCCCATCGTGTCTCTGGGCTGATTGGATGATGGCATTTGGAATGCAAGGAATCAAGGGAAAAGATCAGAGTGGGGGCTCCAACATTCGTAATTCCTCCCAAGAATTTCGTTCCTTGTTGGCCAAGTCCTCAGATTTCCCACAGAGCTTTCACGGGTAAGAGCTGGTGAGCCCCACTTCCCACTTTGATTCAGCAGAGCCATAGATTGATATCTTAGAAACAGTAAGCGAGCTGAGAAGAATCCAAGAAATGGTTCACTTAATGGGCCCGGTCTGGCCAAGAGTCCCTTGTGTGGTCCTGCTAGCTCCTTTGGCCGGCTCTAGAGTTGTCTGGGAGTAGCCGACCTATTAACAGATCTCCTTTGTGAAGAGAAGAAAGCAAGAGACTAACTAGATGGGCAGGAAAAATGGAAATTAGGAAGCAACTCGTTAACCCACTTTAAGACATTTAAAAAATCCTCACGACCCTTGAAGACAACGCGTGAAGCTTCAAAGGTCACCCAAGCCAGCGGTTCCTCAAGGAAGGAGAAGTCTGTCCGGAAGAAATAAAAAGTTCCTGAATTGACCTTCCGAGCTTTACGAGTTGTCTTAAAATGTTTTTGTTCCCTTTGATGCTTGGGGTCTAGGATTCATCCTCTCATCTATGGAAATGCGGCTTTTAAAATTGGGGGTCCAGCAGTAGGGCGGCAGCCTGATAGGTTTAACATCTGTTGAGTTGGCGCCATGATGACAAAGCTCGGGATTGTACCGACTGACCTCCAACAATGGACTAGTCTCTGAATCTGTTTCCTCATCTAAAGATAGGGAGGGTAATTAGTGGATTATCTACTTCCCTAGATGGTGGTGAGGGTCACCTGGAGTTATAGGATCATAGATTTAGACCTGGAAGGGATTTTAGAAGCCATCAAGTTCAGCTCCTTCGTTTTACAGAAGAAGAGGCCAAGGGACTTGTCCAAGGCCACACAGCTAGGAAGTGGTTGAAGTGAACTTAGGTATTGGTACAGCAAATAAAGCACTAATGCCTGAGACAGGAAAGTCTACCTGAATTAATTATCTGCATTTGAAAGTGCTGGAAATTATTTTTACAAAAAAGGAGAGCAGTCCTATTATTCCCTTTGGGTTCCAATCTTCCCTTACATATTTATTACTAGCTCTATTACCCTGAGCAGTTAGGGGGTAGCACAGCACACGCTGAGCCTGGAGTCAGGAAGACATGAGTTCAAAACTGGCCTCAGATATGTACTAGCTATGTGACCTTGGGTAAGTCACTTCACCTCTATCTGCCTCAGTGTTTTTAAGTATAAAATGCGATAATTTAAAGCACCTAATTTATAGCTTTTTCATAAGGATCAAATATAATGATTTATATATATATATATCTTAGCAGATATATATCTTTTTTAATATATAATTTATAAATCTCTTAGCAGAGTATCTGGCACATAGTAGGTACTATATGGGTGCTTATTACATCTTCCTCCCCCCAAGCAAACCAATTTCCCCCGGCCCCATTTTTCTTACTTGTAAAATGAGATAATTGGATTCAGAATCCTCTAAAAGATCCCTGATACTGTTCAGTTGTTTTCAGTTGTATCTGACCCTCTATGACCCTGTTGGGGGTTTTCCTAGCAAAGATACAGGAGTGCTTTGTCTTTCTTTTTCCATCTCATTTTATAGATGAGAAAAGTGAGACAAACGAAGTTAAGTGACTTGCCTGTGGCCACACAACTAGGTAGTGTCTGTGACTGGATTTGAACCCAGGACCTCTCGAATCTTTGGGCCACTGAGCCACCTAGCTGCCCTGAAGATGGCCCTCTCGTTAAGAAGAGTCTGATGCCCACCGGTCACAAAATCAGTGGTTGCTCTGATCTGGAAGATGTTTCATGGGATGATAGCCCAAGCCATGACATGGCTCTTTGGTGTCCTCTGCTCGCTCCATTTATTCTTCTTCCCATCCTATTGGTCTTCTGGACCACTGGCTTCTGTCGCCCAACAGGAAGGCAGACCTGTCTAGAGAGGGAACATCATCGAGGCCATCGGAGGCCCAAGCACGAAAGCAAAGACCGTGGCTCTTGCCAAGTGTGACTTGAGAAGCCAGGTCTGTTCTTGAACCTGGGACTCCCAGCTGGCAGGATGTCGCCATATGTCACCCGCACATGTCACTCTCATTACAATTTTAAATTGGAGGCATTTGTGTGTGCTGGCTTGACTGCCTAAACAGCAGAGACCTCTCCACCCCTGCTCCCCGCCGGCCCGCTCCCGGCTCCAGCGTGCCGGAGGGCTGACTTGGAGATTGCTGGGCCAGGGGTGTGGAGGCTGCCGAACAGCCCCTCGCTGCCCAGGGAGCCCTCCCGCCCTCAGCCCCGTCCCTGGCTTTTTTTTCCCAAAGATTCTATCGATGGCTATTATTATTGCTGTCGTCGTTATTTCTGTCTCTTTCCTCTCCTGGTGGACAGTCCCTCTGCCCACCTCCTGGAAAGCTCCACTGTAACAAAGGGGACTGACGCGGAGCGCAGTGACCGAGCAAAGGATGCTCTCTGGCTGTGTGCGCCGTATTCCGTACCCCGACTCTCCCACCTCTGCTCGGGTTCTCTGGGACAAAAATTCTTACCAGCTCACTTTTCTTCCTTCCTATTATTTCATCATTTTTAATTGAAGTCTTTTGTTTTTATGTGCTTTTCCTTCACACTCCCTACTGAGAATTCCTTTGACATCAACATTTTAAAAGACAAACAAACAGCAAAACCCCCCAAATTTCACCCCATCCAACAATAGATGTAATATCCCCCCATAGCCCCCCACCTCAACTATGATGGGACCCTGCTCAGCTCTTCTCCTTGTCCAGGATTCCAGCTCTCCCTTCAAAAGAAAGGGAAATGAGGGTCTGGAGAAGAGAAGACACTGAGGCTAGGAAGAGGAGGGCAAACAGGAGGTGGTCCCTCCGAGATCACAGAAAGCTAGACTGTCTTCTCTCCTTTGCGACCGATTTATACAGCTTGTTTTTGAGATCTGTGCCTCTGTGGGTACGTAAGGGGCATGGTAGGTGCGAGCAGGCAGCAGCAAATAACTGATGAGGAACCCCCAAACGAGAAGGGAGAAAGCGAATGGAATCATTGTGTCATAGAAAGCAGATGAACCAAAAGACCCCAAGTAGACCGCTGAAATGTTTCACTGCTGCCCTTCTGATGCTAGGAGAAAAAGAGGGAGGTCTTGCAGCATAGGGGTGAGCATCCAGGGAGAACATGGGCAGGAGTTGCACCATGCGGTCAGGCACTGATGGGTTGCAATTGGTGTTTGTGCATGGAATCCCAGAATTGATCTAATCAGAGATCCATTGGAGTGTTTGAAATGAAAATGGTCCTCATTCGCATCATTTAGGGGGCATGAGGGTTTGGAGAGCAAGAGGCCAAGGTGTGATGAACACTTTAAGGAATGTCCAAAGAAATTTGGCCTCAGACACTTCCTGGCTGTGTGACCCTGGGCAAGTCACTCAACCCTCATTGCCTAGCCCTTACTGCTCTTCTGCCTTGTTTCTAAGGTGGAAGATAGGGTTTAAAAAAGATAAAAAAAGAAAGGTCCAAATAGATCTCTTCTCTCTTTCATTTACATGCAGCCATGCACGTTCATTCATTCATGTGCGTATGTTTTTGCCATCGCGACATATATGTGAACATTTGATAACTTAACTAGTCATCGTTTCATCAGAATTTCACATTTGGTCGGCACTTCAATGGCTAGATTATTTAACCCATGAATCCCCACTAAAATACCTTCAGCAAGTGGTCCTCTGAAGGGCACCCACTGCCTCTGGAGCTTTGCCCACTCTGCTTTTGAATTACCAGGAAGTTTTTCTTGAGCTCCTGCTTCCTTTCCTCTCCCACCCATCACTCCAGTTCTATCCTCTAGAGCCAGGCAGTACCAACAGTCTAACTTTTCTGCCCTTGAGGTCCCCCCCACCAGCCTGCTGTTAAACTCTGATCCCACCCCACGTGAGCTGTGCAGATCTCAGCTGTTCTCCAAACTGTAAGGACTTGAACGTAGTGTGTTTAAAGTCTTAGGTTGCATGCTTTCCCTTTGAACCTGGCTTTCTTAAGTGCCTGTTGCATGAGTGAGTGTTTGCATTATTACTGGATGAAAGAATTTTGGTAAAATGGGATTGTTACTTCAAATGAAAAGAGCTACTCTTTGGGGAATTTTAGTAGATAGACAGGAAGCCACTTCAGGGCAAATAGACACCTTTTGTCCAGGCGTGTCTTTCTGCTAACAGAGAGAGAGAGAGAGACAGAGAGAGAGAGAGAGAGAAAGAGAGAGAGAGAAAGAAAGAAAGAGAGAAAGAAAGAAAGAGAAAGAAAGAAAGAAAGAAAGAAAGAAAGAAAGAAAGAAAGAAAGAAAGAAAGAAAGAAAGAAAGAAAGAAAGAAAGAAAGAAAGAAAGAAAGAAAGAAAGAAAGAGAAAGAGAGAGAGAGAGAGAAAGAAAGAAAGAGAAAGAAAGAAAGAAAGAAAGAGAAAGAAAGAAAGAAAGAAAGAAAGAAAGAAAGAAAGAAAGAAAGAAAGAAAGAGAGAGAGAAAGAGAGAGAGAAAGAGAGAAAGAGAGGAAGGAAGGAAGGAAGGGAGGGAGGGAGGAAGGAGGGTAGGAAGGAAGGAAGATCCTTCTCCTTGAGGAGCTCACCATCACTTTGGAATGATGAAACATGCTCTCTCAAATATTCCAACAAGCTCTCCAGGGTAGAGCAAATTAGGGTACTTATCCGATGTGGAAATGCTCTCGTCCTGGCTGCCTTGGTTAATAGTTACATGCATTCATGTTCTTATCTGTGTGAGGATGCTACTCTCCCCCAAAGGAGGCTGTACAGGCCTCTCCACTCCTTCATCTGAGGAACTGTTGTTGAGTCTTGTCTGATTCTTTGTGACCTCATTTGGGGTTTTCTTTCCCTTTCCTTCTGCAACTCCTTTTACAAATGAGGAAATGAAGGCAAAGTGAAAGGACTTGATTGGAGTCACACAGATTGTAAGTGTCTGAGGCCAGATTTGAACTCGGGGAGAAGAGTCGTGGTGCTCTATCCAGTGAGGGTACCACTATTCACTATTCTTGTAAAGACGGCTATTTCTGTTCCTTCTAGGACAGCTCAGGGAGAGGTTAAAATCTGAGTGCCAGGGACTTGCTGGATCCCAGGATTACAAAGAAGGCTAAATGGCCCCCATCCTCGGGGAGCTTTCATCCCATTTAGGGAAAGGAGAAGACTAGCAATGCTATTCATCATTAATAATTTTAACAATATCACCACGTCTCCACTCAAGTTATCCAGGGTAGCTTTTGTAGTTCTGCTGGGATCTAAGGGGACTCCTGGGTTCTTCCTGGTGAAGTACCAGCTGGTATCAGGCTGTAAAAGTTCTGAGTATCTGTATGGTAGGAAGAATACTGGTGTGAAAGTCAGAGAAACTAAGTTCGAATTCCAGCTTCGTAGCTTATTGACTGAGTGACCTTGGGGGAGTCACTGTATTTGGATGAGTTCCTTATCTGTTAAATGAGTAGAATGGACGTGATGACCCTGAGCTCCCTGCCAGTCTACACCCATCTTCTTATGAGTATCCTTGGGCAAGTTCCGTTGTCTCTCAGTAGCCTCACTTTACAAATGAGGGGCTTAGATCTGGTGGCTTGAGGGCTTTCTTGCTTGAAACGAGTCTGCTGTCCTGTGATCCTACAGACGCAGGGATGGACCAGCTGCCTTTTAGCTTAGGAGCTGTCCGGCTGAGTTCAATCTCATCTGCAGTTTAGAGATAGAAGGATGACTTTTGTGGCCATAGCAATGAAGGGAGACTGTTTGCAGGCTTATTGAGGATATTGAGACCATTTAGGAACCTCAGGGGCCTTCTCATGCAACCCTCTCATTTTACAGATAAAGAAACTGAGTCCCAGAGAGTTCATAGGATCATCGATGGAGAGCTTGAAGGGTCCTTAGGAGCCTTTTTGTCTACCCTGTCAGAGGGGAAATGACTGGCCCAAGGTGCCACAGGTAGAGAATACATGCACCAAACAAATCACCGAGGGGGCATGATGGTGTGGAAAGAGAACTAGATTTGAAGGCAGAAGTCCTGGGTTCTAATCCCATCTGCTACTTTTCATCCATGGGGCCTCGGGGAGCCACTCCCTGGGCTTCCATCTCCTAATCTGGAAAATGAATATAGGTTGGACTTAATAAACTCATTGGGAGTAGGGATTGTTTTGCTTTGTGCTTGTATCTCTGTACTCGGCACATAGAAAGTGCTTCTCAGTTGATGAATAATCTATAAGATCCCTTCCAGTTCTAAGGCTTGTTATATGATTATCTTATCTTGTTTTAAGACTGTGTTATCGGGTGGATTCCTTTGGTGTATGGATTGGACTCCATCCATCTTGGCCACCTACAACCCTTCCAAATCCCAAACTCTGGCATGCCCAGGATGATAAGAAATCCAATGGCCTCAGACCATGTGGTACCTCGAAAACCATCATTATAGCCCCCAGGCTCTTTTCCCTGCACGCCTTGCTTTTGTAAACTCCCATTTCTCTGGTAGAGTTTCTCAAACACAGGGAAGTGTGAAAGGAAAAACAACCACTCAACCTCCCATTTAAAAATAGAACATTCTGCTTTGAGGAGCAAGCTGTAGAAGCCAAGAGAGATGGATTCAGCAGGCACACTCTCTGAAGATTGGGATTTTTCCCTCCTAAGTCTGTGCCAAAAGACATTCTGTCAGCTCCTGGGAAGGCAGCTCTTGGGAAAGTTGGGAAGAGTGGGGCCATCGCTGCTGCCCATCTTAGACCTTTTCGCTCATCGAAACCTGTATTGGCCTTGGTGTGACTCAGCTGCCTTGTTTTCTGAGCAGAAGGCATCGACTCCATTCGTGCCAGAGAGACAAGATGGAAGGGGGAGCAAATGCTAAGATGCAAGCCTGGTGTGGTAGAGAGATCCCTGAAGGAGGCGGCAGAGAGCCTGGTTCAAATCTCAATTTTGCTACTTCTCTTCTGTGTTCTTGGGCAACTCAATTAAGTTCCCTGGACCCCAGTTTCCTTCTCTGTGAGATGAGGGAGTTGGCCTAGCTAACCTCTACAGTTCCCCATTCATGTGATGTTTATTGATTACTAAATACTTTCTCTGCTGTGGGCCCTTTGATCCTTACAACAGTCCTCCCAAACAGGGAGTACAAACGTCAACATCCCCATTTTACAAAGGAGGAAACAGGTTCCCATAGATTTCAGGGATCTGCGTTGTACTAATGGTTGGCATTTATGAGCACTCTACAGTTTATAAATGATGTTATATTTACTACTTCATCTATGTCTCAAAGCAGCCTTGTGATAATTGCATTAATGGTATCATACCCATTTTACAGATGACCAAACTGAGATACAGAAAGGTTAATGACTTTAAATCTCAAAGCTAGTAAATGACAGGGTCAAGCCTGGAACCCAATGTTTTTCCCATTACACATGGCTCACTCCCATTCATTCCTTCAATAGTTATTGCTAAAGAATCCTAGACTGGACTCATAGGATCATAGAAATGGGAGAAAACTTAGAAGTCATCAAGTCTAGCCCCCTCATTTTGCAGAGATAGAAATTAAGACCCAGAGCAGTTAATGAGGTCCATGGTCAAGCCTCAGAAGTGGGATTTGAACTCTCATTATGAGCCATTCACTGACTTGTTTTCTTTTATGGATCTTAAAAAAAACCCCAACTAAACTAAACTAAATGAAAGCCTTTTATTTTCTGGAGTATTGACACAATGGGAAATAATCTTAAGACCTTTGGACCAGGACACTTTACTTTTAGATCCTAGATCTGGATCCTAGAGGGATCCAAATAACTCTTGAGATGGTAAGTTCCTTATCTGTAGAGAGCATTTCCATACTCGGGGTTCCTTCCAGTGATGAGGTCATAGAACCTGATTTCCTCTAAACAAAATGAAATACTTTCCATTAACAAAATCAACTGAGAAGACTCTTCTAAGAGTTATTGTCTCTATCCTCCAAAGAGATGGGATCTTGGGTCATGTTAGGAGAGACACCACTTTATGGAACTAGGAGGTGATCAGACCTCGCTTGGACTGTTGTTCTCACTTTGGACAAGGCCAGTCCAGCCCTCCAATCCTGGGGTTCTAAAAGCCCTGCAGAGAGATCCAAGAGTGCTGCCATGCCTAAGTGTACGCTGTGAGATCATGTCAAGAAAATATAAAGATAAAACAGAAGGGAATCCACAAAAGACATAGAGAGGCTTTGACTGCCGGCTCAGATTCTTGTCTCCTCCGAGTTCCAGAAGGGTGAGGGCTATGGCGTACGGCAGAT